>NW_027500614.1:0-91314 GCF_021521415.1 Bidens hawaiensis
AAAAGGGGCTCGTAAAAACTCACTTTCTTGTGAGCAAAGATGTACTACGGTGCACGGCTACTGGTACAGATCTGTAATACGATCCTCAAATCGTTACTACACAATTTCTATCAATATAACTTAAATTCGTGTTAACCGGTACGTCCGGGGACACTGTTAACCCAGTACCGTACACGATCCGGGGACCATGTTAACCCCGATACACTTCTCAGGACTTAGATTGTGATATCACTTAGAGTTCCTTAGTCAAAACTACCATTAGTTTGTTTTCTCGTTTTGCGTGCCTAGCACGGTTATTCGTCTTTATGTTTTCAAAAGATGAGTTTGGCCACATACGACCCGAAAATAGTTGTTATTGATATTTTAATTAAAGTGGTGAAATTAGAGCTCGGTTAGACACCCCGTTTGGCCGCGGGGCCCGTTTCCGCCTTTAATACACCGGAAACGGTTAAGTCGGGTAAAATTACCCAAATCATCCGAATTATTTTCGGATGATTTATTTTTACTTGATTAACTTAGTTTCATAAAAATCATCCATTTTTAAGGTTTTCAAACACCAGTCAGCTCGCTTAGGCGAACTTCGCCGGTTTACTCGTTTTAAGCTTTAAAAGTTTGTTTTTAAGTTCCATTTAGCACAAATAAATATCCGTTTAGTCTCGGACCTTGAAATTTTGTACAAACCATATTTTGACAGTAAGGAATTTTATAAAATTTTTCCAGAATTAATTTTTATATCTAAAATTTATTTAACCATTTTTAAACGTCATTTAAACACCAAGTATGTCGAAAATACCAAACGACCTTCGAAAAATCCCAAATTTTTCTGGGATGACCCCTGTCACCCAAATAGTTCCCTGTAATTTTTCCAGAACCAAAAACTCATTTTTTCATGCCATTTTTACCAAAACCGAGCTAGAAATCCCTAGAACTCGTTTTACCGAAAAGCCTACTTAGACTTCTCCAATGAGCCTGAAATTTTGTGTGTGACTTTTATATGTTATAAAAAGCTTATCTTAAATTTTCCAGAATTTTTCATGATGTTTAGCTATTTTTCACCATTTTTGGCCAAAACCGAGCATTAAATTCACCAAATATTCATCCTTTATCCAAAAAATACCAAAAATTCACAGATCTCATATTTTCATGTGTAGATCATCTCTGTGAAATTTGGTGACCCAACTCTAGGTCTATCACAATCTGTCCAAATTATCTAAATCATACGAAAACCGAACTACCTTGTGTTTTCTAGCGTTAGATCGCAAAGATCTTGGTTTCTAGCCTTTGCTAGCCACTAGATACAACACCTACAAGCACAACAACACCACACCAAGCAAGTTATACCCACAATCAAGCCATTTCTTTCATGGTTTCGATTAAAACATCAAAACAAAGATTTTGACCGTAAAAATTCGTTTTTGACTCTTTTAACTACTTTCTTGGACCAAGATCCTTTGTATAATTTGTATACATCACTTGATCCTCCAAGAATCGGTTTCATCTCGGGTTTTCACCCATTTTTCATTTGAAACCTCATTTTCTCAAGATTTGGAATTAAAAACCAAAATTAAACCATGACAACAAGTTTATACCTTGTGATTCTTGCTTAAAAAGTTGAGTTTTTGGATGAGAAGTTGAGAGAAAATGATGGAGTTTATGTTTGGATGCTCAAAAAAAGAAATGAAGGCCAAGGGGATTACCCCTTGGTCCGATCGGTTTGGTTATAGGGTGTGGGGTGGGGCCCACACCTTCAATACTAGCCACACATTCAGATTACGCAATCTGGATAATGTTGTGGATAATCTGGTTCAATTCGTTTTTCGGTTAAACGTTTAATTCCGCTCAAAACGAGGCCAAAACGGTCGTTTTTCGGCTTAAAATTTAAATTTATATAAAACCGATTTAAAGACTTTAAAAACTTAAACCATGACATTTGTTGACTCAACACATCATATTGTCGGTAATTGTGCATCTTTTTCGGCTTGATCGATCGTCTCTTGCTTGGTTTGATGTTAAAGGTTTCGTTTATCGTACCGACGTACTAATAAATCGAGATCCTTTTTCTGTGCTATAATTCACTTATCCCGAAGCTTTAATACTTCGTAAACATCACTAAACATTATATATTTCGTCTATATTGTAATTCCCGATTCGTTCGGGTTTCAATAGCCGTTCATCGATTAATCGTAATTTCAATACGACTAGCTGTATATTCGAGTATAATTCTTACTGTAAATCTTATATACTCGTATAAACACATTATAATTCATATATTCAGTATTGAATAACACGTAAATAGTATATTCCGGCTAGGGTATACCTGAATTTGCCGGAATCGTTACATTCTCCCCCCGTTACGAAAATTTCGTCCTCGAAATTTTACGCGTCAACTACTTCCTTTTGCGGAAATAGGTGAGGATATTTCTTCCGAAATTCGTCCTTTCATTCCCATGTATATTCTGGGCCTCGTTGCGAATTCCATCTAACTTTGACCAACGAGATCTTATTGTGTCTAAGTTGCTTGATTTTCCCGTCCACTATTTCTATGGGTTCCTCTACAATGTTGAGCTTATCACTTAATTGAACCCCCTCTAAAGGTAACACCGATGTTTCATCCAACAGACACCTTTTCAGGTTCGACACGTGAAACACGTTGTGAACTGCACTCAGTTCATCAGGCAGTTCTAATCGGTATGCTACGGGACCGATTTTTGCAGTAATGTCGAATGGTCCAATGTATCTAGGGGCTAACTTCCCCGCCTTTCCAAATCTAACCACACCCTTCCACGGTGATACTTTCAAATACACTTTATCACCTTTCTCGAATGATAACGGTTTTCTACGGGTATCGGCATAACTCTTCTGCCGATCCCGCGCGGCCTTCAGATTGTTTTTAATTTCAAGGATTTTGCTGGTCGTTTCCTGGACCAGATCTGATCTAATAACCTGTGTGTCGCCCACTTCAGTTCAGCAGAGTGGTGATCAGCATTTCCGACCATACAATGCTTCGTAAGGCGCTGTCTTTATACTGCTATGGTAACTATTATTATAGGAAAATTCAACGACTGGGAGATGTTGATCCCAATTTCCCTTAAAATCCAGTACGCATGCACGAAGCAAATCCTCCAGTGTTTGGATGGTCCTCTCAGACTGACCATCGGTCTGAGGGTGGTAAGCTGTGCTTAGATCAATACGCGTTCCCAACGCTTCTTGGACAGCGTTCCAAAGGTTGGAGGTGAAATGGCTATCTCGATCAGAAATGATCGAGATGGGTATACCATGACGAGACACAATTTCATTTATATAAATCTGCGCAAGCCTCTCAGTGTTATAATTATTCCTAATCGGAATAAAATGTGCCGATTTGGTTAATCGATCCACGATTACCCAAATTGCATCATGTCCTCGGGACGTCTTGGGGAGGTGTGTCACAAAATCCATTGTGATCTGCTCCCACTTCCATTCAGGAATTTCCGGTTGTTGTAACATTCCCGAGGGTTTCTGGTGTTCCGCCTTAACCCTCGCACAAGTCATACACTTACTGACGTACGTGGCTATATCCTTTTTCATACCCGGCCACCAGTAGAATTCTTTCACATCCTTGTACATCTTATCCGAACCCGGATGTATGGAATATTTCGATTTATGCGCTTCGTTCATGATCAATTCACGAAGGTCATGGAGGGTCGGGATCCAAATCCGATTTTTGAAATAGAGAATTTCGTCCACGCGCTGTTCGAAATTCTTCTCGTTACCGTAAAGTCCATCTTTTTCCATTTGTTCCTCTTTCAACGCCTCGCGTTGAGCGACTTGAATCAAATCTGAAAGGTTAGACTAGACAATCATCCCTAGCGCTCGCACACGCAATGGTTTAACTCGATCTTTCCTACTCAGGGCATCGGCTACAACGTTAGCCTTGCCGGGGTGATAACGGATGTCACAGTCATAGTCGCTTAACAACTCGACCCATCTTCGTTGCCTCATATTCAGTTCTTTCTGATCGAATATGTGTTGCAAACTTTTATGATCGGTGAAGATGGTGCACTTTGTACCGTAGAGATAATGTCTCCATATTTTAAGTGCAAAGATAACTGCTCCCAGTTCTAAGTCATGAGTGGTGTAGTTTTTCTCGTGTATTTTTAACTGTCGAGAAGCATAGGCTATAACCTTACTATTTTGCATCAACACGCATCCTAACCCTCTCCGGGATGCGTCACAATACACGACAAAACCATCGTCTCCGTCGGGGAGACTTAAGATTGGCGCTTGGCACAATCTTTGTTTTAGCGTTTGAAACGCCGTTTCCTGCTCTTCACCCCATTCATACTTCCGATCCTTTTGAGTTAGGAGGGTTAAAGGTTGGGCGATGCTGGAAAAGTTCTCTATAAATCGACGATAGTATCCAGCTAAACCTAAGAATTGGCGGATTTCCTTTGGTGATTTAAGCGCTTGCCAATTCTTAACTGCTTCAACCTTACTTGGATCAACGTGTATTCGTTGGTGATTTATAACGTGACCAAGGAATTGCACTTCTTGTAACCAGAAGTTACACTTAGAAAATTTTGCATACAACTTCTCCTGATTTAGAAGCTCTAAAATTAATCTTAAGTGTTGCTCGTGCTCTTCTTTACTCTTCGAGTATATCAAAATGTCGTCAATAAACACGATGACGAATTTTTCGAGGTAGGGTTTACAGACTCGATTCATGAGATCCATGAACACTGCTGGCGCATTTGTTAGCCCAAAAGGCATAACTAAGAACTCGTAATGACCGTAGCGAGTCCGGAATGCGGTTTTCGGGATATCCTCCTCCTGAATTCTAACCTGATGGTATCCCGATCTAAGATCTATTTTTGAGAAGTAGCTAGCACCTTGTAGTTGGTCGAACAGAT
The DNA here is from genome assembly GCF_021521415.1 of Bidens hawaiensis. Lineage (NCBI taxonomy): Eukaryota > Viridiplantae > Streptophyta > Magnoliopsida > Asterales > Asteraceae > Bidens > Bidens hawaiensis. The sequence continues at coordinate 4,890 of NW_027500614.1, forward strand.
CATCGATTCGGGGGAGAGGATACCTATTTTTGATTGTCAACTTGTTCAATTCCCTGTAATCAATGCACATTCTAAGGCTTCCGTCCTTTTTTTTCACGAATAGTACCGGTGCACCCCACGGGGAATAACTAGGACGTATAAATCCTTTATCCAATAATTCTTGCAACTGGTTGGATAACTCTTGCATCTCGGATGGTGCAAGTCGGTAGGGCGCCTTAGCAATAGGGCCAGCTTGAGGTAATAAGTCGATTCTGAATTCTACCTGTCGGGTTGGCGGTAATCCAGGAAGTTCCTCTGGGAAAACTTGTGGAAATTCGCGTACCACTGGAATATCGTCCACCCGTTTTTCCTCAGGATCCGTGGCCGTCAAGCTCGCTAGATACGCCACGCATCCCTGGCGTATATATTTTAACACCTTGAGGTGGGATATAAACGGTATTATATTGCCCGACTTCTCACCCTGCACTAATACCTCTTCGTCATCCGACACCCGGATCTTGACGATTTTCTTTTCACAGTTTATTTCTGCCTTGTTACGTGCTAACCAATCCATTCCCACTATCACGTCGAAACTACCCAATTCTACTGGTAACAAGTCAATCAGAAAGGGTTGATCGTTCAGAATAAAAGGGCAATTCCGAACTATCCGATTAACTATCATGGTTTTACTGTTAGCGACTTCTACGGTGTAAGGTTCTATAGTTTCACTAATCGGCCGGTTTGCTATCGACAGGAATTTAACGGAGACGAAACTTCTATCGGCGCCTGTATCAAATAATACAGAAGCGTAATGATCAGAGACGAGGAATGTACCTGTCACTACGCTGGGGTCCTGGCGTGCCTCGTTCGCCCCCATCACGAATGCTCGGCCTCGCGCCGGATTGGACGACGATGCTGACCCGAGGGTTGCCTCCCGTTTCCTCCCTGGTTCAGTTTCGGACAGTGTCTTTTGAAGTGATCCGTGCTGCCGCATTCATAGCAAGCACGGCTGGTGGTCACCATTTGGTTTCCTTGCGGGTTCTGCTGTCGGGCTGGTTGAGTCTTAAATGGCTGCGCACAGATAGGTTGTGGTTGTCGGTTCAGGTTGTTCAGATTTGTCTTACAATTTGGTGCGTAGTGTCCAATCCTGCCACACCGGTGGCACACCACCTCTTTGCACACGCCACCATGGTGGTAACCACATTTCCCACACTTAGGAAACGTTCCTTTCTTCGGTTCTTTCCTTCCGCCCGAACTAGTCATGGCGTAGTTCTGGGCACTGGGTCTAGCACGTTTACCTTGCTGCTTTTCCTGGGTCCTATGGTCATGTGAACTCCGCTTCCCCCCAGCGGACTCTCCTGCCACCTTCAGTGGCCCGCTTCTTACGAAATCATACGTGACGATACCAGCTTGCGTCACCGCACCCTCATACGTCTGGTGTCCCCCAGAATTGACTATACTCCTTACTACTGGAGTTAGTCCCCAAATATAACGCTCCACCCTCTTCGACTCTGGGGTGACCATCCATGGTACCAATCGCGCCAACTCATTAAACCGGTTCGTATAACCCAAGTGGTCCGCCCCCTGCATCTCCAGATTCCACAATTCATTTTCTAATTTCTGCAATTCGTTTCTCGGGCAGAAATGTTCCAATACAAGAGCCCTGAGCTCTGTCCAGGTCATGCGGTTTGTCGTCGCCTGACCGCGAGTCTGCACTATGGTGTTCCACCATGTCACGGCATGGTCCGTGAGTGTGCAGGTGGCGTACTTAACGACACAATCCTCGGGGCAGTTGCTGATGTTCACAACGGATTCTATTTTCTCGATCCATTTAACTAACCCATTTGGTCCTTCAGACCCGCTAAACTCTAGAGATTTGCACAACATAAAGTCTTTGATCGAACATCCCCTGGATGCAGGAATCATTTCAGTACGGTTCGTCTCTACAGTAGGTATAGGGCCATTACTGTCTGTAGCGACCACCGTAGGCGGTGCGTCATTACTCGGAATCGTGTTATCGTTTTGTGGAGGATTAGCATTTTGTTCCCCGTTATTATTGGTGGTCGTTTGATTGCTCGGAGGGGTTGGATTGGTCGAATTGTTAATACTGGCGGCGATGCGCGATACTATATCCGGTATCGCCGCCTCCAACCGGCGAGCAATCAGACGGCTCACGTCCACTTCCGACAATTGGGCTGAACGTTTTGGTGCCATTCTACACAACATCAAGAAAATATATATAATCAATACAAGTTCCAATCATAAAACATAACAAACATTCCATTCATTAATAAACGTTAGTACATGTTACACAAACATCCGTTCATATTACTTTCCTCTCACTATTACATTAGTTGAGTTTTCATACGTAGGGCCTATGTCGGCATCATCTCGACATAACCCGCAACGGGTCAGTGCTTGAATGATACCCAAAAGTATCTATACTGATATGCCCCAAAAGAGACCCCCCCTAAGGGCCAGTGGTTGTATTATAACTAAACAAGATTCACTCCATGTTAGCATCACCACTAACTGCTTACACAGAGTATCAAAAAGCGGTCCCTGTCTATTCCCATCCCAACACAACTAAACACGGTGGTAAACCAACCCCACCAATATCGCCACCAACACCACCAACACGACCATCATAACCCGGACCCGCATCTCCATTCGGCCGATCATCCATTGGGAGTATGAGCACTCCCTCTTCAGCTGGGCAATCGCATACTGGTGGTCCAGTATGCAGTCCCCGAGGTACATCCTTCTCTGGACTCCCACCGTCAGGGCGGCGGAGTGCTCATTCACCTGTTCGGTGAGCACTCGTAGCCAGGCCGCCGCGTCCCGTTCCTGTCTCGGAAGACCCCACACAGGTGGTCGCAGGCTCGGGCTGAGAGCGGGAGGACTCGCCCCTGCGGGTAGCAGGTCTGGGTGGGGGCGAGGTAGGTCGGACATGTGGGATACTGATCCGCGCCATGAGGCGGGGTCCGAATCCGGGGGGTGCAGGGGCGGCCTGTGGTGCGGACGGGCTAGGGGATCTGGCAATCCTAGCTGGGGAGGACTGGCCGGAACTCCTAAGGCTAGCCTCGCTAGGCTCTGTGCTAGATGCTACGAGTGGGCTCCCAGAGTCCCCGGAGCTGACCTCCTCCGGGTCCTCCTCAATCGACAAACTAGGAGTTCTTGACATTTTACCTGCACACAAGTTAACAAACATATAGTTCTTTCCATAGTGTAAATCATAATCAAATTAAAATACACTTACTTATACAACTTGACCACATAACAATATTATCACATATTTGCACGTATGTTGCCAATTTTACCTATTAAAGTCTCCCGTGACTTTCCCTGAATTCCCTCGTGCAGACAAGTCTGTTATTATGTTCCGAACCATAATAACCCACTTGTCCATCCAAGTTCATCCCGTTCTCGTCACAATAAATTGTTAGTTGATATTCAGATCCTATAATACTTGAGCTACTGGTTATATTTTAGGTATCTTTTAAAGACATCCTAATTCTTTATAACCAATGGCTCTGATACCAAGTTCTGTAACACCCCGTAACCGCAGCGGAAACGTACACGGGATGCAACAGACACATCTGATATCAACAGCATTGTTTATAAAGAAAACACCACTACATTAATTTAAACGTATTACATTGTTCTGAATTTCATAACCATCTAAGCGTTATCACATAAGTGTTACCGATAGTACATTAACATATTTAATGCAAAATATAGATCTCTAGACTTCCACAAAATAGCACACAGCAATGAACACATATCACTCATTCCAATTTGAGTGTACCTAGAAAGCATGTAAAGAAAACGGGTCAACTACGAATAGTTGGTGAGTTTCACTAATTTAAATAAACCATAACAAATCATTATAATAATCATAAATAAGCGATGTAATTATGCTGAGCCCACAAGTGAGAACTCTGTTAATCCCAAAACATATCGATTAACCTCTGAGAACTCTGTTACCCCAGAATACTTCCAATAACCTCTGGAACTCTGTTACCCCAGAAACACATTTAATAACCTCTGGGAACTCTGTTACCCCAGAAACACATTTAATAACCTCTGGGAACTCGGTTACCCCAGAACACATTTAATAACCTCTGGGAACTCGGTTACCCCAGAACACTGTTTTGGGCCTTACACTGTTAGCAACTAAGACAATTACCATCTTAATTCATTACCGTACGATTCCCGTACAATAAACATTATATAAATACGTTCATTTCCATGCGATCGGCATGTACTTAAACACTTTGATAAAAAACATGCTTTCCGCCCCGGGAAAATATTTAAAACAGTTCAGTAAAAGGGGCTCGTGAAAACTCACCTTCTTGTGAGCAAAGATGTACTACGGTGCACGGCTACTGGTACAGATCTGTAATACGATCCTCAAATCGTTACTACACAATTTCTATCAATATAACTTAAATTCGTGTTAACCGGTACGTCCGGGGACACTGTTAACCCAGTACCGTACACGATCCGGGGACCATGTTAACCCCGATACACTTCTCAGGACTTAGATTGTGATATCACTTAGAGTTCCTTAGTCAAAACTACCATTAGTTTGTTTTCTCGTTTTGCGTGCCTAGCACGGTTATTCGTCTTTATGATTTCAAAAGATGAGTTTGGCCACATACGACCCGAAAATAGTTGTTATTGATATTTTAATTAAAGTGGTGAAATTAGAGCTCGGTTAGACACCCCGTTTGACCGCGGGGCCCGTTTCCGCCTTTAATACACCGGAAACGGTTAAGTCGGGTAAAATTACCCAAATCATCCGAATTATTTTCGGATGATTTATTTTTACTTGATTAACTTAGTTTCATAAAAATCATCCATTTTTAAGGTTTTCAAACACCAGTCAGCTCGCTTAGGCGAACTTCGCCGGTTTACTCGTTTTAAGCTTTAAAAGTTTGTTTTTAAGTTCCATTTAGCACAAATAAATATCCGTTTAGTCTCGGACCTTGAAATTTTGTACAAACCATATTTTGACAGTAAGGAATTTTATAAAATTTTTCCAGAATTAATTTTTATATCTAAAATTTATTTAACCATTTTTAAACGTCATTTAAACACCAAGTATGTCGAAAATACCAAACGACCTTCGAAAAATCCCAAATTTTTCTGGGATGACCCCTGTCACCCAAATAGTTCCCTGTAATTTTTCCAGAACCAAAAACGCATTTTTTCATGCCATTTTTACCAAAACCGAGCTAGAAATCCCTAGAACTCGTTTTACCGAAAAGCCTACTTAGACTTCTCCAATGAGCCTGAAATTTTGTGTGTGACTTTTATATGTTATAAAAAGCTTATCTTAAATTTTCCAGAATTTTTCATGATGTTTAGCTATTTTTCACCATTTTTGGCCAAAACCGAGCATTAAATTCACCAAATATTCATCCTTTATCCAAAAAATACCAAAAATTCACAGATCTCATATTTTCATGTGTAGATCATCTCTGTGAAATTTGGTGACCCAACTCTAGGTCTATCACAATCTGTCCAAATTATCTAAATCATACGAAAACCGAACTACCTTGTGTTTTCTAGCGTTAGATCGCAAAGATCTTGGTTTCTAGCCTTTGCTAGCCACTAGATACAACACCTACAAGCACAACAACACCACACCAAGCAAGTTATACCCACAATCAAGCCATTTCTTTCATGGTTTCGATTAAAACATCAAAACAAAGATTTTGACCGTAAAAATTCGTTTTTGACTCTTTTAACTACTTTCTTGGACCAAGATCCTTTGTATAATTTGTATACATCACTTGATCCTCCAAGAATCGGTTTCATCTCGGGTTTTCACCCATTTTTCATTTGAAACCTCATTTTCTCAAGATTTAGAATTAAAAACCAAGATTAAACCATGACAACAAGTTTATACCTTGTGATTCTTGCTTAAAAAGTTGAGTTTTTGGAGGAGAAGTTGAGAGAAAATGATGGAGTTTATGTTTGGATGCTCAAAAAAAGAAATGAAGGCCAAGGGGATTACCCCTTGGTCCGATCGGTTTGGTTATAGGGTGTGGGGTGGGGCCCACACCTTCAATACTAGCCACACATTCAGATTACGCAATCTGGATAATGTTGTGGATAATCTGGTTCAATTCGTTTTTTCGGTTAAACGTTTAATTCCGCTCAAAACGAGGCCAAAACGGTCGTTTTTCGGCTTAAAATTTAAATTTATATAAAACCGATTTAAAGACTTTAAAAACTTAAACCATGACATTTGTTGACTCAACACATCATATTGTCGGTAATTGTGCATCTTTTTCGGCTTGATCAATCGTCTCTTGCTTGGTTTGATGTTAAAGGTTTCGTTTATCGTACCGATGTACTAATAAATCGAAATCCTTTTTCTGTGCTATAATTCACTTATCCCGAAGCTTTAATACTTCGTAAACATCACTAAACATTATATATTTCGTCTATACTGTAATTCCCGATTTGTTCGGGTTTCAATAGCCGTTCATCGATTAATCGTAATTTCAATACGACTAGCTGTATATTCGAGTATAATTCTTACTGTAAATCTTATATACTCGTATAAACACATTATAATTCATATATTCAGTATTGAATAACACGTAAATAGTATATTCCGGCTAGGGTATACCTGAAGTTGCCGGAATCGTTACATTCACCTTCTTGTTTTCCTCAACTGCAAGTTGCTGTTTTTTCCATTCATTTTTTCTTTTTTCCTTTGTCTCTATTTCGTTTCCCTTCTTTTTTTCTTTTTCCTTCTTTTCTTCTTCTTCATCATTATGATCTCGTAGCCGCTTTTTGGTTTTCTTACTTATAAGATCTGGTAATGGTTTTTCAGTTGGTTTCTTCGCTGCTTTTTCCTAAAAAAATAATAAATAAATAATTTCACTTTCGACTTGAACTTTACAAGTAACCCGGCCCGAGTAACCTGAAAACCGATCCAGGTGACCCGATTAACAATTTAACACCCCCCACATATGCATTAAATGTACGTAAATAATATTACCAAGTCCGATGATTATATCACAAGAGGTCTTGGCCAACTAAGAATGTGTCCAACTCCATCTTTGACTTGAATAATTAGCTCATCTTCTAGTGGAATCGGTAGTAGAAATTCCCCTTTTAAACAACTTTCCATCATTACTTTCATGTTCTCACCTACTTCTCCCCTTATCGTTCCAGTGGCGACTATGTTCGAGGCGACGCCAACCACAAGGAAACACGAATTATCCTACAAATATATAGTTAGATTTGGTGAAAACTAACTAAAGAATGTTAAAAAGGTAAAACTGATTTTTATACAACAGGTTGCGATATTTATATACAACAGGCTGCAACATTTTTATACAAACAGTTATATATAAAACTGATTGGCCTGCAATATATATATATATATATATATATATATATATATATATATATATATATTAATCGGGTTAACTGTCTAGGCTGCTGGGCTGCAATATTTATGTATATATAATCAAGTTTGGTTATTTTGGACTAATCGGGTTCGGTAATTTTATACTAACAATGATTTATAACTTAAAAACTTTCGGGGCTGCAATATATATATATATATATATATACTTTAATCGGGTTCGGTTATTTTGGACTTCAAAACTGTCTGGGCTGCTGGGATGCGATATTTATATATATATAATCTAGTTCGGTTATTTTATACTAACAAAGATTTATAACTTAAAAACTTTCTGGGCTGCAATATATATATATATATATATACTTTAATCGGGATCGCTTATTTTGGACTTCAAAACTGTCTGGGCTGCTGGGATGCGATATTTATATATATATAATCGGGTTCGGTAATTTTATACTAACAATGATTTATAACTTAAAAACTTTCGGGGCTGCAATATATATATATATATATATATACTTTAATCGGGTTCGCTTATTTTGGACTTCAAAACTGTCTGGGCTGCTGGGATGCGATATTTATATATATATATATATATATATAATCTGGTTCGGTTATTTTATACTAACAAAGATTTATAACTTAAAAACTTTCAGGGCTGCAATATATTTATCTATATACTTTAATCGGGTTCGCTTATTTTGGACTTACACAATGATTTATACTAACAATATAAAAAACTTACACATGGTTCTTCTGGTTGTTCGTCTTCAAAGTCTTCATTGTCCCACAATTGGCAACTCCCGGCTTTAGAAGCATAATTCATACCCCTATTCAGTTTATCTACCTCATCTTCAAGTAAACCGAACCGTTGATCCACCTTCTTCTTCTCCATGTCCATGTACTGCTTAACCGTCTTGGGTAGGAAAAAATACCGAGATGGCGTAACGAATTTACCCATCCCACGTACATGGCCACGTTGTTCCTCGGTACCGAGGGCCTGTGTAAGCACATCGTTTTGTCCAAATTTATCCTTTACATCAGATCCTGTTTTTTTTAGCGTATCCTGTAATTGAGATATAAACAAATATATTTTATTATGGCCTAATTCTAGAGTGTATGCAACTATTCAATGTTCTTTGTATTATATCAGCGAATTTAGAAGCAAGAACAACACAAAACTAACATAAGAAGATACAACTATCCATCATGTAAGAACTTACAATTCTATCAACAATTTCTTGGACATTTGAATCGAAACCTCCGGTTTTCCGCTCTCTTGCTTTTTTCCACCACAATGATCTTTCAATCTCTTCTTCCTCCATTCCAGTTTCTTGCATCTAAACAACAAAAGTGGACTAACATACATAAGAAAATACAAGTAAACTAGTCAATTATTTTAAAACATACAATCTCATCAGCGAGTCCAGCATATCCTTTTTTGCTTAAACGATGATTGTATATATATTCTTTGCACGCACTTCTTTACCTTTCTTACTTTTTTTCTGCATTAGAAACTTTAAGTGTCATTCATGTTTCTAAAACTTAATGCTCTCTGAACAGATACAAACATGAAAAGTTTAACGAACCTGCCACTTTTTTGAAAGTCTTTGAGCGGCAAAATCTTTCCAATGTTCTTTTGTCACGGACGGATACGTAGGAGGCGGATTAAGTAAATTCTCCGAATCAGGTTTATCTTTATGATCCATAATGAACCTCTTGTATAAATGATGCTTGTAGTTTTTCCATTTGTTCCCAATTGACTGGAGAACGTTTTTCTTGCTCTTTTGGTTTATAACTATAAAAATTTTCCTGAAATAGTAAATGCAAACAATATTATTTTCAGCAACAATAAAAAATAATTTGTAGTGTACTTATGATTAGTAGTTAGGATTACCAAAAGTTGCAATCATCCCTTCAAAAAGTTGCAAGTGTTTTTGCTCCTTTTCCAATTGGGACCCCTCTTTTATTGTAACACGCAATAACTTTCCCTTTACTAGGTTTTGAATTTACAGTCGGACCTCTCTGCGATTTGGAACACTCTTCATGATCGGAACTTGAATTCAATTCCATATCACAACAAACAACCTGCTTCAATCTATTCAAACAAAACATTAGTTACATCCACGAATTTAAATAAAAACATATCTGATTAATTTGTAAATTTCATCATAATTTTCATCATAACTAAAATAAAATTAAATACACCCAAGCAATTCAAATAAAACACAACCAAGAACTGAAATAAAAACACAAAATCTAAAGTTTTCATTATCCACAAAATAGTTTAAACTAATATGCCCTCGGCATCCGTGCGTGCACACAAAAAGTCTTCATCAAGGTCTACAAAGGTGGAATCTTGTGTAACATCAACAGTAGACTCAAATTCCAAAATGTCATCAGTTTCATTAGTTACTCCATACTTGTACATCCCATGTGGTGTGAAGCCAACTACAGACAACTTCTCATCTTGTTGATCCTTAACATAAAAAACTTGTCTGGCTTGACTAGCTAATATGAAGCGTTTAGTTTGGTGACCAAGCCTATCAAAGTTAACCACCGTGAAACCAAATTCATCCTTTTTTACTCCACGACTATCAGCCCAGTCACACATGAAAACAGAAATAGTAAACATGTGATAATTAAGATCCCATATCTCCTTTATACGACCAAAGTAAGTAACAGCGCCATACACGGGATTGGAGTCTTTTGCACCAGCAATCTACATTGCATGTGCAACTAAGGATACTCCACTACATTGAGTTGTTCTAGATATGTCTCGAGATGTTGTATGGAATTGATACTCATTTATGGCAAAACCACTATATTTATTAACAGAATGACTAGGCCCTTTGGCCAACCAACGAACATTGTCACTAATGTCTTCCCCGTTAGCTAAACGTCTTTCAACCTATTGGAAAAAGAATTAAGATAATTCAAAAAAAATTATTAAAAAAAATATTGTATTTCTAAAAAACTTATTTAAAAATACACCTCGTTCTTAAGCCAACTAACAAAAGTTCGAGTGTGTTGGTTCTGTAACCATGTACTATTTCGAGATAAACGAGGGTTGAGATCCTTCAATTCCAACATATGTTTCCTAAATCATAGAAGTTTGAAGAAATTTAATGTATTAGATAAAGAAGCCATAAATAAAATATAAAATACTATTATATGTAATTCTTACTCTATATATGGCTCCACAGTGTTTCGTAATACATAAAGATGAGCTTGATCAAGCAAATTAGTATCCACAACGTCGATTGTAGCCCGCGATAAAGGCTTGCTAGTGCGGGTCCTTTCATCAATACGCTCATAGGGGTTGCCAATTGATTTCATTTTTTTAAGTCGTTCGAGAAAAATTCTAAGGTTTCCTCTGCCACATAACATTCTGCAATGCAAAATAGTTTAAACTATTTCGTACATACCCTTTGAGTGTTTTCATGTATCTCTCAAAGGGATACATCCACCTAAAATGAATCGGGCCACATAACCTCACCTCTCGAACTAAATGCACCATCAAGTGAATCATGACATCAAAACATGAAGGTGGAAAATACTTCTCTAACAAACACAAGGTTAATACGATGTCACTTTGCAATTTACTTAGCTTACTAACGTCAACAACTTTACTACACAACCTGTTGAAAAAATGACACAAACTTATGATTGTTTTCCTCACTTTCTCATGTAACACCCCTTTAATTGCAAAGGGAAGAAGTTGTTGCATTAGTACATGACAGTTATTAGATTTCAAACCGTTCATCTTTGAACCATCATCGGACACGAAATTCTTGAAATTAGAGCAATACCCATCTGGCACTTTTATGTTAGACAAAGTATCATAAAATAAATGTTTCTCCAAGGCATTTAATGTGTAGCATGCAGGCGGAAGAAAAAATCAATTCCCATTCGGTTGAGTTTGTAACTCAGGCTTAATTCCCAACTCCTCAAGATCTTGTCGTGCGTGAAACCCATCCTTCGTCTTGTGAGGCAAATTCAACAACCTCCCATAAACGCTCTCACACACATTTTTTTCTATGTGCATAGCATCTAACTGATGACGAACAAACAACTTCTTCCAATATTCAAGTTCAAAAAAAATTGATTTTTTATGCCATAATTTAGTTCTCTCATCGATAATTTCTTTTTCCTTCTTTGATATTTTCTCCTTTGGTGTTTTCTTCTTTCGCACTTTTTTTTTGGCATTTTCTTTTTTGACGTTTCCTTCATTTCCCTCTTTGACTTTTTCTTCTTACCCCATCTATTCTCAAACCCCGCCAGATAGTCGTAAACTTCTTCACCTGATAATGGGTTTTTTATAACATCCCTCTCTTGTTGATTGTTAAAATCTTTTTTTTCTTTTACGAAAGGATGATCAAGTGGGAGAAATTTTCTATGGCCAAGAAAACATACTTTTCTAGACTTCGGCAACCATTGTGAAGAAGTATTCTCTGAACATATTGGACAAACATGATAACCTTTGCTAACGCACCCCGAATGATTACCATATGCGGGAAAGTCATTTATGGTCCAAAGTAATACTGCTCTTAGATTGAAGTATTCTTTCTTATAAGCATCAAATGTATTAATGCATGTTTCCCACAAGAGTTTTAGATCTTCTATCAATGGTGCCAAGTAGACATCAATATTGTTACCAGGTTGGTTTGGCCCTGATATCAATAGAGTCAATATCATTAATTTTCTTGACATGCACAAATAAGTGGGTAGATTATACGTCATTAGAATAACGGGCCAACAACTATATTTGGAACTTAACGATTTGTGAGGATTTATACCATCAGCGGACAAGGCTAATCTAATATTCCGATCTTCTTTTCCGGATTCTTTCCACGTCTTGTCAACAATCTTCCAAGCGGGGGAATCACGGGGATGAGTTAGCTTACCGTTATTAACCCGACCTCGTGTGTGCCGAGTTAAGTCATGTGCGATTTCGGGTGATGAAAACATTCTTTGAAATCTAGGGATATGAGGAAAATACCACAAACTTTTGGAGGAAAGTTTTTGGTATTATTCTTCCAACGGGATGCTCCACAAGTTGGACACTGAGAAGCATCCTTATGTTCTTTCCAAAATAATACACAATCGTTTTCACATGCATGAATCTTTTCATATTGTAAACCCACACCTTTTAGCAACTTCTTGGCCTCATATATTGAGCTAGCGATTGTATTATCTAATGGTAAAACATCTTTTAAGGTCCCCAACAATGCATCAAAGCTAGAATCAGACCAGCCATATTAACCCTTTAAATGTTGGAATTTCAATAATCCACTAAGTGCATTATACTTTGAACCTACATAAAGTGGCTTATCACATTCTTCAAGAAGTGATTTTAATGAATCAGGTTCTTGGTCCATGTATGCAAAGGCATCATGTAGCATATCCTTTGTATAATTATAATCACTTGTATAATTATAATTAAAGTCGGAAGGCCTGGAATTATTTTGAAGTTTTTCTCCATGGAAAGACCAAACCTTGTAGTTTTTGTTGAAACCGTGGGCAAACAGATGATAACGGACATCAACAATAGAGTGGTGACACAAATTGATACATTTTACACAAGGACATGGTATCACATTTGATATTGGATTATTGCTTCGCACAAACTCTAAAAAAGCATCCACACCTTCCTCGTATGCATTTGATAATCTATTAGACGAAATCCATGATTTATCGATGCCCATTTGTTTCTACTTTGAGACCATGACAAAAAACGAAATTAAAATTTATTTATATTTACAAGTTTACTTTATAAGTTGATAAGACTGAACAATTGCGTCGGCTCTTGAGTCGATTTCTTTTTAGCTCATACTTTTGCTGCAAGTTTACTTTATATATATTTACAAGTATACTTTATAAATTATATATATTTACATGTCTGCTTTGTAATTTATATATATTTACAAGTCTACTTTACTGCATATTTTTGATATGCTCGCTAATAGTGTCTACCTAAGTATATTTAATATTCCTATAGTTTATTTGGGTCGGCTCTTGGGGTCGATTTCTTTTTAGCTCAAACCCGAATAACCCAACCCGAAACCCGAAAAATTACCCAAAGAACACCCCAACTTCAGATTATGTTTCAGATTATTGTTATATAACACTTCACTAAACTTGTTTTTGGTTTTCGCAAGAAATAATAGTTTAATTTTGTTCACATTATATAACATAGTATTTTTCTTATTTAACAGTGTGATTATTTTCAAACTATATAACACCTCATTAAACCCTAGCCAATTAAAAAACAGAGTAAGGTAAAATTGAAGGAAATTACATCAAATAAGTTGAAATTCTTCAAAAAAATCCTTCAATAGACTCAAAATTCTTGCTTCAATCCTTCAAATATTCCTTCAAAATTCCAGTGGTGGTGTCGGAATCTCGTAGTGGTGATGTTTGTGGCCTGTGGTGGTCGGAATGCCGTGGTGCTGATGGCGTTCTGGTGGTGTTGGCGTCCTTGGTGGTGATGGCCGATGGTGTTTTAGGTTTTGAGAGAACCAGGGTGTGTTTGGCGGTGACGGCCTGACATCATATGTTATATTTTGAGAAGGGTTGGGTTATAATAAGCGTGGGTTTATATTTTGAGGGATTTGATTTATGTTTTTTTGTTTTGAGTGAAGGATGACTCGCATATGTGACACATACTTTTTTTTTTATTTACGACACTAGTTCAATGACACACAAAAATGAGTGTCGTAAATCTTCTAATTTTCAAAAATTGTGACATCATTTTAATGACTTGCACAATTCCGCGTCATAGATCGACGCGTGTCATTGTATGCATGTCAAGGAAAGCCTTTTTTCTGGTAGTGCAAATTGATAGAGAGCAATTCAAGATGGTCAATCTCCGGACAAACCCGTAAAGTGGGTTAGGCTCCAAAAACAAGATGAGAACAAGAAGCCGAAGTTGGAACAATTTTCTGATTAATTTTCTTATTCTTTTTCTCAAACGAGATTGCAATATATAGGAAAACAAATACATAAAGATAAAAAAATGATAATCAATAAGAAAACTTAATTATAATATAGTAAGGAAAGTAAATAAAAGATAAATATAATTAATATATTAAAATATAATTAACTAGTCTGATCCTCCTGTGTTACGGGAGTTTATTCAAGTTTTTGATTTTAATTGTTTTGCTATTTTATGATGATTTATTTTATTTTTAACGTAGTTTTGTTTTAAGCTAATACATATATAATTAGCTTGTTATTATATTTTTTAGTGTTTAGGTTTTTTCAATTGAGATATGTAGGTTTTTATGGATTTTTAACGAACAAATATAAACAAACACGAACATGTTGATTCTTTAAAATGAACAAATATGTACACAAATACTTGTCTAATGAAAAAGGGGACGTTGATGTAGTTGACGATGGTTGGTAGTATCGGAAGTTAACCGGCGATAGAGATGATAGACGAACAACAGAGAACATGTAAAAGAGATAAATTAAATTAAGGTTTAATGATGAAAGTGTTTATCTATAAATGAGATCTTATAACCCATTTGAGGGCTATTAGGGTTTGGTAAGACCCATAACTCGTGAAAAATTTTCTTTGATTATTAAGAGGTTATTTCATAAATAAATGAGATGTTATAACCCGTTTAAGGGTTATCCGGGTTTGGTGAGATCCATGACCCGCAAAAAATAGTATTTGATTATGAAAGAGTTTCACAAAGAATTGAGGTGTTATAACTCAATTTAAGACTATCCGGGTTTGGTGAGACCCGTACCCACGAATTAAAGTCAAATGCATGTGAAATCTCCATTTAGAAATTAAGCAATGTGGTGGCTCTAGAGAATAAGTGGAACAACCTGAGAGCGACACGTAAGATTTCATGGTAGACAATTATATAAATAGTTAGATTGGATATATTAAAGTATAATAATATTGATCGTATCACATGATCATGCCACATGGCGTAAACTGTGTTTGTTGTGGAATGACCTGTGTGTTGTTCGTTTTGTTTTTTTGCTTTATTTCCACTATGGACCATTTTACTTATGTAACTTAAAAAAGAAGGATATTATGTGTCTAATCATGCGAAAGTGCCAATGGGTTGGTTTTTTTGGGAAGTTACAAGGAACCTGAATTCGAATCGAACGCATCAAACTCCTCTATTTCTATTAATCAAATCTTTTATTTGTTCTCAACAACATGAAGACATGGTTTTTTCGATAAAATTTGCAATATTAGTTCTAGCCGTTATACTTGTTGGGTAGATCCTTAGGTATACCTGCTTAGGGAGTTTTAAAATTTGTTATAGATGCCTGATTAGACATTCAAATTAAAAATAGATGATATTGTGCATGAGTAACATTGGAAACCCAATTTTCATTCCCTTTACGTGTGAGAAATTTGAGCCTTCCCTGTGTTTCATGAATTTAGTTATGTTCTCCAAGTCGCCCGAGCTTATCTCATTTTACACATATGCTCGATTATATAGATCAGATGTGTATATGTAGACAGACAAAGTAACACATATATATATAATTCAACCCCTATAAAGTAATTTCCAGATTTGTTTCTTTTACAATTAATTCTTTAACACAACTAGTTTAATTAAAAAGGATTCACACCGTAAACCAAACAAATAAAATGGAATTAGTCACTCAAGCGTGCACTGATCTAGCTTGTTTTCAAATCCAATTCTTTTGAGGAGATGTATATAATGGATTCAGAAGATAACTAGCATTTGATTTTTCTTTTCTCTTTGAAAACAAATCTCCCAGAAGCGGAACAATCGGCTTCTTCTTCTTCTTCTTCTTCACTACTTTCCTCCCTCCACCGCCACTTTTAACCACCGGATCAGCCCAACCAGCTGCCGGAGCTTTCTCATCAGCTTTTATGATCTTTAACCTGTCCTTGTGGAGTTCTGCGTTCAAAGATGCCAAAACCGCCTCGGTTTCCGACTCTCTTTCTTTCAGTAACTTCAACTCTTTCTTGGTTTCTTCTAGTTCGGATTCAAGCTTTTTCAGGGAGTTAACGAGTAGCGGTGGTGGTGGTGATCTTTGAGAGGTGTGTGTGGATTTCCATGATGGTGTTTCTTGTTTTGGTAAAGTGAAAGGTGGTTTAGGTGATGGTAAGAAGATTTCACCCGTGAGAAACCGCTCCCCGAATATCTCTACAGCTTCTTTAACCGAGCGGAAAGCGCTGGAGGTGTCTACATTGGCGCTGTAGTCAATAGCCAGTGACGGTGGTAGGTTTTCCGAAAGGGTTTTGGTGTCCATGGTGGTGGAAATGAGGAGTGAGTGAGAGGGTGTTGGTTTATGATGATGACTTTTCTTTGCTTTTACTTCAAATGTTGGTTGGGAGGGCTAGCTAGTTTTGATGGCTAGGGTTTGCTCTTGTTTGAAGGCTGAAAATGGTAATGAAATTGACAAGTTAACAACTTTGACAATTTTGATTTGAAATATCATAACATGTTTGTGATCTCCTAGATATGTTTATGGTACTAGGTTATCATAAGACCATCAAATCCAAATATTCTAGCGGTTGCTTTGTCTTCGTCAAGATGGGTTCAAGGAGTATTTGGTAATTTACAATTATTGTTTTTCTTTGGAAGATGTTCTTCATGTTTTTCGAATGCTTTAACTGTTTGAAACTTTGAATCTTATATTGACAGGATCAAATAGGACTTCATACGACCATTAGCTTGGTCTAGTGATTCAGATGTCTTTAATCAAGTTATTGTGGGTTTTAGTTTCACTTGAGACACGAAAAACAAAGTGGAAAAAATTATTAGTTCAAATAAACAAAAAAATAATAACAGGATCATATATTTCCATTAACAGGCCGGCAAGTTTATTTTTGCCCTTATTTATTACAAATATATAAACACTAGCGTTGTGTGTCCGAGTTAACTTAACGAAAGAAAAGAAAGGAAAGGAAAGAAAACTTTCTTTTCCATTCCTTTCTCACATACTATCTCTTTCTATCCAATTCTTTTCATTTTGGAAAGAAAACTTTCACCTTTTAAAACCTTACATTTCTCCTACTTTCCCTTTCCTTCCTCCCCTTAAATGAAGCTTGGGAACACAAGTTTTGAACTTTCCATTCCTTTATTTCTATAAAAAAAACTTGTGAACACACCCACCTCTATCTTTTCATCTATTTCCTTTCCTTTCTCCAATTAGGTGGAACTCGGGAACACAGCGCGAGCATATTTATTATGTGGAAAAAAAAGTAGTTATGATTTGTTACACATTCATTGGTGATTATAGGACAACGATGTTGGAACTCCGACAAATTATCAAGAACATTGAGAAGTCATGGTACGCATGCGTCTTAAAACCGTTGGTAGTTAATGAGGAGGAATACAAGAAGAATTTAAGAATGGGATTCCGGATAAGATTTCATTTTAGGCTATCTAGTTGTTCGCTGTTGATTAAGTGAGTCTTTGTGACGAATGGCATGTGAGTGATCCATAGCAAGTGTTTCTCGGTCGTTACTAGTTTGTGGGTGAGCCCATCCATCGTTGATATGTTAGTGAACTATAAAATTATTATTCCTTCATTGATGTTGTAATGGTTTTCTACTAGTAACATACCCTATAAAACACCAACAGCAATAGCAGCAAGAACACTAGCAGTAGGGAAAGCAATCAAAACACTAACTGCAGGAACAATTAAAACACCAGCTAGCTGACAACAACACCAGTATTATTGATCGCTGATATTGTAATGGTTTTCTACTAGTAACACACGATATTGATATGTTGGCAGGGATGTAAACGAACACGAACACGAACAAGGTCTTTTTCATATTTGTCTGTTAAGGAAATAATGTGTTCATGAACAGGTCACGAACATTTACCAAACTCCGTGTTCGTTCATTAAGGAAATGAATGTGTGCATGTACGTTTCACAAACACAATTAAAATCGACGGAGTCTAGAGATTGAGATCTATATATTCATCAATGTGAATAACGAGAAAGGAAACACTACTACAAAAACGTCTACTAACCAGAGGCGGACCTAAACTGAGGAAGGGGGTTGCCGCCCACCTTAGAATTTTTTTCTTTTAATACTATATATACCTGAAAATCTTGAGGGGGGCCCCAATCCAAATAAAATTTTTGTATCCCCCCCCACCCCCCTTAAATTTTTGAAAGCATTGAGAAAAAGAAAAAGAAACCTGTGTGTTTAATATGTGAATAAGATGAAGCCTTTTACTTGTTTAACATTTAGACAGGTGAAAGGCTGAAAAAAATTAGCATCGTTACATCAACTTTAAAAGTCATTCTAAATGATTTTAGTTATTTATTTATTACTTTTTTTATCCCTTATTTAATCTAATAAAACCTTTGACTTTTAAAATAATTTTAGTTATTTATTTATTATTTTTTTTATTCCTTATTTAATCTAATAAAACCTCTTTAGTTTCATGTATCCATTAATTTAGTTTGTGATTTTAGTTTAATATTATTATTATTATTATTATATATTAAATTTATTGTAATACAAAAAACAAAATAATAATCATCATATCAATTAAATAAAACTAAAATAACATTAAAAAAATCAATTATAATCTCATATATTGTGTATCATTATTGTAAAAAGTTACGACATACTAGTGTGAATTTGAAAAAACCAATTATTTTGAAACCTCATTTAAAAGTTCCATTTATATCACTGGTTGAAGGCTATGATGGGTCGTTTGTTGTATTTTAGGTTAGTTTAGAGGGTTTTTTTTTCCTCTTTTTAACTAATTATATGTAAATTAGTTTGATTGTATTCTTTTAAATATGACCTGACTATAAACCAATCAAAAAAGATTATTATATAATTATTGCCAAACGACCTATAGAAATATCCGTCTCCCATAGAGAAATTTCATGGGTCCGCCACTGCTATTTACACGGGTCTAAAAAACGATTTTCAACGGTGTTAGGTCCAGCCGTTGAATATAATGTAGAGCACCATTTAAATTTGAACAATTATCTTAGTGTGTTGTAAATAAGAAGGAAACTATCGTTGTTTTATTGGTGAAATCATTAACAACAGATATTAACCATTATTTTAAAACGGTTAACATCTTCACGCTAAATTCCGTTAATATGTTCATTACTTGCAACGATTTTACAAAGATCTGTTCCAAAAACTTAAAAATTTTGCATATAACAACAATTATAATACTAAACCCCTGGAAATACTAAACCTTTTCTCTATTTTTAATAAAAAATTACATAATTTTACATCGGTTATAATTTAAACCGTTATATAAGTTTAAAATAGTTACACGTTTATAAGTTGAAACAAATGTATTTATAGTAGTGATTTAAAATTTGAATAAAAACACATTTATAATCAATGGTTTTTAATAAGGTAGGTGATCTTTTTGTCAACTAGTAAGAATTAATATCAATTAAATGAGTAATGCGCAACCATACTAAAATCATATCAATAAATAGAAATCGATCACTTTGCAAATTCCAACTTGCAAACGTACTCCTCCAATCTAACCGGCCATTCACAAAATTCTCCAATAATTCCTCCTACAAAATCCTCCCTTCACCAAATTATGTAAAATTATGCTACGTTCTCTTTCAAAGTCACCATACTATAGGTTCTTGAACTTTTTTTTGGAATTGGTGGTTTTGAAAATATAATACCTTTTGAACGGCCTCTTGTCTTTTTTGGTTTTTAGACCGATTCTAGACAATGAGAAATGGAAGGCTATACACGTTGAATGAGTGTATCCAATGTGTTGGCCTGTCATGTTCTCCTAAATATCTAGTAGATTTTGAGTTATATGCTTTCAGTGGTGTCCAAAGGTTTGACGTTAGGTGATATTTGTCTAAGCTTTTGAAGTTGTTTCAGCTTAGACCAACACCCTGTAAGACCAATGACCGTGTGGCCTTCGAAATGCTACACCGGGTATATCGGTAATATCGTATTATTAGACGCGTACCCGAGATCCATAAATGTTATTTAGTGTTGGAGAATCATATTCAACTAAGCAATGAATCGATGTAAGCGTTTTGATAAACGCTACCTGAGATACCAAAGTGTTATTCAAAGTTGGAGATTCATATCGTCATGTAAGTATGATATATAATGTTAGATTGTTCATTGGAAACAGATCGTTGAACTTATCATGGGCGTCACGAATGAATGCTAACATGCATTGTTGAAATCATGTTGTACTAAAGACTATTTCTCTTTAGAAGTTCTTGTTTTACTAAATCCTTTGTATCATTGAGCTAATTTGCCAGTGTTAGAAATATTGTCTATTTATGTTGAATTATTATGTTGTATATGACTAAATAATAAAAAAATTAAACACATTGAATATTGTTTGTGTTTGACTTTAGTCAACTAGTCTCACAAGTAACATATCTAATATTGTTTACTTATTTATATCGTAACAATCACTAACAACTATATAAAAGCACGTATAGTTATTATAAACAAACTGGCATAATTATAATTGATAAGAATATTAATAAAGGTAGAATATTTAGAGGTAAAAAAGATAAGAGAGTAGGCAAAGAAAATTAGTTCAAATTTTCTAACAATTCATGTATAGTGATGGAGAAATGTGTATCTAAACTTAAGGCAGGTTTAATAGTGTAAGTCCCCCCGCCCGCGGGGCGTCGCCGATCGATACGAGACCCGCACGATGTCTAGGAGTGCGGAATCCTCCTAGACTCGTTTATTGGTGTAGAAGACGAAGAACACGATTACACACATACAAACACACGAACAAACACACGAACGGGATAAACATATCTGTAGATCTTTTATATAATAACCAAACACGTTACATACCGAACATAAACAGAAACACGGCCGACCCGAGGTGAGCTCTACCTCGGGCCGTCCCACACGACTCTCCCTCTCGGTTTCTCTCTAGACAAATAAACTGATCACTCAAAACTCTAACTTTCTGGATACACAAACCTAACCAAGACACACATATATATATATATATATATATAAACAACTTCACGGGCTTGGGCCTGTAGGCGAAGTTGTTATAACTTCGCTTATGGCGAAGTTATTCTAACTTCGCCTATGGCAGAAGTTGTTACAACTTCGCCTATGGCGAAGTTGTTACAACTTCGTACTTCCACAACGCTGAACATAATTGCATAGCGACGGTCACAAAACATGCACCAACAAATAGGAAGTACACTAGGCAAAAATTCATGATCTTGATTAATCATTTCAATTCTTCCTTGATTATCCAGCAAGCCTGGCCATGGCACTTTTGACAAAATAATTCGCATGATTAATCACGGATATAGAAGTATCCCTCATTTTTATTCAATGTTTCACAATATCATGAACTATTTGTTTCACTTCTTGTGACAAAAACTTCGATTCACTAACCTTGTGTGAAAAACACAAACAATGTTGAATGCAAAAAAAAAAAAAATTACCAATCTTTAGAGAGGTGCATTTAGTTCACCTTGTTATGAGGAAATGTTTTGGTATACCCCATCTCTCAAAAGTCTGGCACATGTCATCTTGAGAGAAGAATTCTCTAGCTTGAGCATCATTTATTCGCAAAGCAAAACGAATTTCCGCTTGTCCAAGAACAATTTTTGACCCATTCACCACATCATGAATTTCTCATTTTTTACCCATTTACTGTATAGGTTTAAATAACAACGGAACCCCAAAATTATTGTATTATCATCATATACATCGACGCGGTCATTTTGGGTGTAGGTAATAGGACTCAGTCTAAGCAGTATAATTTTTGAAGTCTTCGAATTCTCCCGTGGCTTTCGTTCTCATTCACAAATTGTGAGTTACCACACACACACACCAACCTAAACTTTGTATATTTATGCTATTGCTGCACATTGAAATTCTAAAGCAAGTTGATTCAAAATTATGTGTTCAACAGCAGTGAGTATAATACATCACAGGAAACATACTTAACTACCAAAATTAAGGAACGGATAAAGAAAACAGCAGTTCGCCTTTCTAATAAAGACTAAGCAATTAACATGCAATTGAAACCCTAAAATCATAAATTAATTACCTGAGGCAAACCTCACAGCTTATGCAAATTGAAGAATCATATAATTGTAACTCAAGCAAAAAAAGTAGATATAAAAACACAAACCGGCGATCGTATGTTTCTGTATTTTTGTTGAGCATCACACATAATTAGGAAATCAGATGTTCCAAAAGAGAGAGAACAAAATCGACAATGACGCCATGACCGCTCACAATCCAAACGAAGTCAGAGATGGTATTGAATTTCAGACGGTTCGGAGAGTTAAATAGAGGGGGAGAGGATGTGAGAAACGCCGGGAGGGGGAGACGTAGATTGAAGGGGACGGCGTCGTTAACGGTGGTCAAAAGAGTAGAGGAACACCCGGGGATTAAAGGAAAACACGTGCGTAACATCTCGTTGGCTATAAATGTTTGTACACCTAGCTAAATAGTTTATACAAATGATGAATAGTTATTTATGTGAGTATAGAAAACTTTGGTCTTTAATATATATATATAATTTGTTTCATAATTTTTTATATATTTTTTAACGTTTAATCATATTTTTCAAAAGAGAAATAATGTAATTTTACTTTTACATTTTTTGCTAACTTTTATTGTGGATCACAAGATTCAAACTTTAATTAAAACATGTGGTTGAGAATGAGTTTATAGAGTTTTCTCAGCTCAAGTGGGTTTTAATTTTATCCAAACCCCATACATACATACATACATACATACATACATGCATGCATGCATACATTAATTTATTTGTATGATGTGATATATATAATAAATGAGTTAGTATTAATTCTATGAGAGAATGGAAATCAACATAATTCATTTCAATATAATGGCATCTTATATATACATAGATAGCAACAAATAAACAGGAAGACTAAAGCCAATACTCTGGAAGACTATCTCTACTAATCAGCAATAATAAAGACTATAAAAACTATCTAAATATAAACTTCAGTTACAAGAGTTTAAATTTGAATCATGTCTTTAGAGGGAACCGTTAATGGTATTAATTCTAATATTCCCCCGCAAGATGGACGATCGTGAGAGGAGACCAATCCTGGAGGGAAGATTTGGTAGCAGGATGTATGTAGTGACTTGGTTAGAGCTATAGGTGTACACGGACCGAACTGGACCGGACGAGAGCATGTCTGTGTCTGTCCGTTAAGATTTTGACGGACAAACGAATGTTTCACGAACACTCTACCGATTCATATCCGTGTCCGTCCGTTAAGAAATTGAGTTTGTTTGTGTCCGTTCATGTACGTCGGTTAATATTGTAAACGAACGTTAACGGGAAATAATGGATAAATGAACACTAATGGACATTAATGGACAAATGAACATGTGAACATTAATGGACAACAGACACTAATGGACAAATATAAACGGTTACATATTAATACCAAACAAAAATTTAAACAACTTCACCTACAGATTTGGAATTACACCATATAACATTCAAATATACTTAACATTTAATATATTAACATAAAGTGGATCACTATAATATAAGAGATATCAGACATGTGTAGTAATACGAAAGTGTGATTAATAACACTAGAAATTCCACAATTAAATTACAATATTGGATTGATATAAACACTAACGATACCGGATGGACGTTATCAGATGCAATCGGACGTACGTTACCGGACATTCACGAGCAATATCGAATGGACTTGGACCTCGTCCGTATTTGTCCGTTAAGCTTACCGAACGAAATTTTCTTTGTCCATGTCCGGTTCATTTATTAAATGGACGAACATAAATGAACTTCTTGCCGAACGGACGACCAGACGTCCGTTTCGCTTACAGCCCTAGTTAGAGCATTAACTAATTGATCACCCCTTTGATGTGAGTAACCCTTATTGACCCGTTTTGTACCTTTTCTCGAACAAAATGGAAATCAGGAGCAAGGTGTTTCTTCCGTGAATGGAAAACTGGATTGGCCGAGTAATGAGTGGCACTTAAGTTTTCACAATATCTGGTTGGTGTTACTGTGGATTTGAAGACTAATTCAGATAACAATGATATTATCCACTAGACTTCTGTGGTGGTTGAGGTAATAGCTCTAAACTCAGCCTCGGTTGGTGATCGAGCTAAAGTAGGTCGTCTTTTAGAGCTCCAAGCAATGGGGTTGGAGCCAAGATAAACAATGTAACCAGTAGTACTTTGATAAGTATGTTTATCCCGGGCCTAGTCAGCATCGGTGAAAGCATGAAGCTGTAATGGTGAGTTTCTTCGGATATTTACACTAGGATGAATTGTACCATGTAAATACCGTAATAAGCGTTTGAGAGCAGCCCAATGTATATAAGCTGGTTGATGCATAAATTGGGAAAGCTTATTTACATCAAAGGAAACGTCTAGTCGAGTTAAGGACAAATAATGTTGAAAACACGAGAGAGCTTCAATCAATTGAATCAGTCATATCAATTAAACACAGGATCTAGTTATATGTATATGTATATGTATATGTATATGTATATGTATATGTATATGTATATGTATATGTATATGTATATGTATATGTATATGTATATGTATATGTATATGTATATGTATATGTATATGTATATGTATATGTATAGTATGCTTAATAATGTTAACGAAGTGTTGAGTGAGTAATCGGGCAGAGTAACGGCAAGGGAGAAAATACTTTTAAAACACTTAAATTATTCTGAGGCTAAACAACATATTTATTGAAGAGGAATGCCATTCGTTACACATTTCATAACGAATGGCCTTCACTCTCCTTCATTACATAAACAACCAAAATGGTATAACAAATGACTGATTCGCTATACCTCATTCGTCAATATTCCATGTGATGACCGTCGTTTGAGTCATGCAAAAACCTAAAAAACCTAAGTAGATAGGGTAAATAAGGTATCGTATATCAAACATCAATAATCATATACCAACCATAAACAATTATACATAGTGTTCTTAGTTACATGAGAAAATTGAAAAGATTGCAACCTATACATTTCTGGGTGAGATTCTAGGATATTAGCCGAGCCTAGACATCGTTAGATCTTAGATATGGATGATATGAAACATGTAGATGATCTGGACACAAGCTGGAATGATTGAATCGCCCAATGTAAGCTATGGAAATCGCCTCTTGTGATAAAAACGAAGTTCGAGTCGTTTATGATGAAGAATATGTTTTAATCCTAATTTTCCCGTCTACACACCCTATCGCGATACGTGATTGGGTCTTCACAGGTCCATCGTGTATCGCGATGGACCAGAAAGTCAATAGTATATTTAAACCCATCGC
Source organism: Bidens hawaiensis (assembly GCF_021521415.1). Classification (NCBI taxonomy): domain Eukaryota; kingdom Viridiplantae; phylum Streptophyta; class Magnoliopsida; order Asterales; family Asteraceae; genus Bidens; species Bidens hawaiensis. Next base: position 30,558 of record NW_027500614.1, read on the forward strand.
TATACGCGATGGTCCTTCAGCCAAGCCCATCGTGTATCGCGATGGGACTTGCCACCAGCAAACTTCTTAAATATTTCTCGTTTCGCGTGCTGGACAACCCGGATCTTCAATACATGCATCAGCAGGTCCAAATTAAGTTCTTTAACGCCTGTGACCTGAAATACAATAATACACGTATGAAGTATCGATGTTCCTACAATAAACTATTAAATCTAAAAAATAAACGAACAAAAACATATACAAATTAACCAACCATCACATCCCCACACTTATCTTTTACTTGCCCCTCAATCAAACTCTAAAGGAAACATCAACCTCCATCATATGTATGTAAATTATCACCATTAATATTAGTAAGGTTTAAGGTCATACCCAGTTTCCCAGACTGACAGTTTCTAGATTGACATCCCACAAATAAGGTTAAGTGCTATAATAATAACAACAGAGCCGCCCATACAAGTGTACTTTGTTTCCGGTTAAGGCACACATGCTCATACCCCTCATAACATAACATCTCTCCTCTCGGTTTAATATCTTGACTAGCAAAAGATGTTCTAGTAACACTCTGCTCTCAATACCACTCAGTACAAACAACTTTTCATCCAAATACTGCTTTGACACAAATGCAAATCAAGAGAACGTAAAATGGGTTGTAATGGGGCTAGGTGTAAGGGTATGGAAGGGAAATTTTCAAGTTTCTCAAACGATCTGACCCGGCTTATTACATAACAACTAAATAAACAAAAATAACATAAATATTGATTTCATCCTTTTGTTTCTTTTATTTACAGACACAATGAACTACTAATTACATAACTGAATACAAATAGACATCTTTTTGGCTTTTTGCTATTTTTTTACGATAAGCATAATAAACGTGATGCTTAATACTGGACAAATACAAATACAAAAAACAAATACAAATACAAAGAAACCTATTAAGCCGGATTGTCTCGTAAAACAATATCGAGGTTAGTCAAATGAAAAATAGGTCCAAGAAATGTTTTCTAAGGGAACCAACCCCCCGCCCCTCTCATTACCCACGCTCATATCTATAATGTATGAGGCACAACCCCCAGTACCCACACTCTGGCTCATCCAGACGAGTGTTAACATAATTGCCTCTCTCACTTTTGCATTTTGCCAACTACGATCCCGTGATCCATGAACATCGATGAAAGCACTCAAATGACATGTGTGCACTATGTATTATATGTGTATTATATATATGTGGTCAACTCACACACGTACCGGAGGAATAAGGTTGCCGATATAAACATGTGTATCTGTCCCCATGACTCGATATCCCCGCCTAAACAACCCCATTTTCAACTTCTCGTTATGAAAACATTTGTAAGTAAGACTATCGAGAAGCTGAAAAACCCACCATGACCAGAAACCTATAACTTGGCATTAATGGCAATATTTAACACTTAACAACTTTGGTTTCTGAACACTCTTCGAGGTACTATCAGGTTAAAATTTTCAAATCCCCCCCATCCCCAATTTGAGGTTTACATTGTACTCAATGTTAAAATAGTTAAACAATAAATGAACAGTTGAGGGACGGGGTTGAAATTGACTTTTTGACTGTTAAGCAAGTTAAAAACTCGGGGCTCAAATGTGATGGTTCTACTAGCAATTATACAATTACACATTCAACATTCCAACTAATAATACAGAATAAATTATGAAATTAAAATCACTTGATATCAATGAGACTGGAAAAAGGACCAGTCGGCTCACGAACTCTCATAAACACTCGTATACTCTCGTCTTGACCAAGTACCAAACTGACAACCGAACCTGAAAAATCTCGAGACTTGTAGAAGCAAGCTTCTCACAAGTGTAAGACAAAGGTCTTTTAAGAGTTATGAAAATGATTTTCTGTTAATCTTAGTAAAACAATTACCGAGCCGAATTAAGTCGTTTCATAATAAATTTTGTTAACTAAGTTAAAAACGTTAAAAGACCTAACTCACTTTCGTAGGAATCACGATTACATTTAGCGTACGCAACAAGCCCTTTAAACCTCCCGGTAGCCCGGGAGGACTAGTGAGGTCTCGTGAGGGTTTATAGCGAACAACACCCACAAATTTCGGTTACAACATATTATACAAATGAATCAAATACAGCAGATCTCAATATATACATAGACGCCCAACCGGTTACCCAAACAATATTCCTAATAATATAATATTAATATAATACAGACCATGAGAATAAATACAAAATAAAGTACAAAGGTAACCAAAAATCTACTGCGGTGGTGGATCGTCAGCAATATCATCCTGCGGGCCCACAGGCTGCTCCTTTGTGATAATCAATGACTGCGGGAGCGGTACCAGCGAAGAGACAAATAACAACCGAAAGTACTCATCATGGCGGGTCAGGTGGGCCAGTGTCCCCTGCCTATGGCCTCGGGCCTCCTCCAATATCTGCTGCTGCTGCTGATAGATCATCGCGAGTGTGACTGGCTGCTACGGCGGCGGCTGTGAGGATGATAATGATGCCTGCCTCAACGGATGCTGCTGCTAAGGACGCATAATATGAGAGATTGGAACATACTGCCTATGTGTTGGGATCCCCCTATGTAGTGAAACGGCAGCAGCTGCTGATCCTGCAGGCGGTGGTAGCTGCGGTACCTCCCTCACCGGTAATAATGCCAGTGGATCGTACATATCAACGATCCCGGCCCGATGGGCCTCCAACAATCCAAAAACTCTTTTAACTGGTCCAGGGGTAAAAAAGCCAACCTGATAACGGTCGAACACACCGAGTCGTTGGGCAATCCTCGTGATATATGGCCCTAAAGATAAGCGTGCCGAGGATCCCTGTAAGCTGTTACCTCGTGCGAATGATGAGAGCAGAAGCATCGCCACATTGGCCTGTCGGCGGCCAATGATAGAAAGTAGACACATCAGATCGAGGTTGCTACACTTCTCGTGACCCGAATGTCGGCCCACAATAGTACAAGCAATGTTCCTGCGGATGTAGCGATGGACGGGGTGGACGACTCCACAATGCTGCTGGAGTCGGCCCCGTTGGCGATCTCCGCCCAATACTGGCCGAGCTGCTCCTCCGACGGGGCTGCTGAGAATGTGTCGTGTAGCCACGAAAACTCCGCAGGAAGTCAGCACCCTGAATGTGCTCAGCCGTATAAAATCCGCTGGCCACAGCGAAGTCAGGGACGGATATGTCATACAGATGCCGTCCCAGCGAAAAGGACACCGTGTGTGGCTCAAGAAAATCCATGGACGTGAATGCAAATGTCGAGTAAAACTCGCATGTGAGCTCGACATACTGAATCGAGTCACACGCGAGCATGTCAGCCCACGGACCAGTCAATAACGCACGTACCTAGACGTCGATGCGTAAATCCTGCAGCAACGTCTAATCGAATGAGCGGTGGTGCAAAAGCGGTATCTGTAGGATCCTGTCCAGCCTCGTATACTTATCAAAAAAAATCCAGAACCCCAACACCTGGTGATGTGTGAAGTGTCCATCACCTATGATCTCCTCAGGGTCGACGTTAGGAGTAATCGGCAACTCCTGAACATCATAATGTATGACCCGAGGCTCCCTACGCTGAATGAAATGGGGCTGCTCGGGCTCATCCCGAGCATGGGCGACGGGACCACGGCGGCCCGCGCCCTCAGGTCTTTGCCTCTTGCGCCCGGCGGTGCGAGAAGACTCTTGAGCGTCAGACATATCTGCAAAATCAAACATGTAAGTTAGATATGTTAACAGTCAATGTGGCGATGACCGTATAACATTTCGGTCGCGGTCGTCCCACATAATAAATTAATATTAAAATAATAATAATAAAATAAAATAATAAAATAAAAATAAATAAAGAAGAAAAGATTAGGAGACACCCTACACATATTTTTTTTAAAAACCAGATTGTCCCGAAAAACGGTACAATCAACTTTCAATTCAAACCAACTAATTTCAAACTAACAAAGGCTCCCCGTGACTCTATCAACAAACACACACTAGACTCGACTCGACACATAACAAACAGACGCTACGCACAAACCTACTCGAACAAACCAAACGAATTGACAGACTGTCTCGATTAAAGTGCAACCAAGAAACTAACTGTCAGTGACAAAGAAAGATGTGACGAATCGGGTTCTGAAATATTATTAAAATATTCCAAAAATACGTTCTAGAAAATCGTTTAATATCGAACCATCACTATTAAAACTTGAACATCAAGAACCCGACTCGTCACCCGGTTTGATAGAAGCCGAACAACCTTATTTAATCAAACTCAATAACCAACCCCAACCAAACCTAATAACAAAGTAATCAACTACTCCACAAACTTGGTAACCCTCACGACGGTTCTAAACCATACTGTAACCCCACTGTAGTCGTACCCGCAGTATTTAAAATATCAACACCTTCAAATAACCTTTGAAATTCCGACATAATTTAATAATATAAAATACGTACCTCGATTTCGGTTACAGGCTAAACACGAATAACGTGAACGAATGTTGGAGACGAGAGTGACAGTAGAGGAGATGGTAGGTGGTGGTGTACGGTGGTGACTGGGATGGTTGTGACGGGGAAGGATATGGTGGTGGTGGTGAGGTGAGATGATGGTGACACCGGTTATAAGTTGTGGTGGATGGATGGTGGTGACATGAGTGCGACGGTGATGATGACGGACGCTAGTGAACAAGGTGTACTTGGTAATTTACAATTATGTGTTTTTCTTTGGAAGATGTTCTTCATGTTTTTCGAATGCTTTAACTGTTTGAAACTTTGAATCTTATATTGACAAGATCAAATAGGACTTCATACAACCATTAGCTTGGTCTAGTGATTCAGATGTCTTTAATCAAGTTATTGTGGGTTTTAGTTTCACTTGAGACACGAAAAACAAAGTGGAAAAAATTATTAGTTCAAATAAACAAAAAAATAATAACAGGATCATATGTTTCCAATAACAGGCTGGCATGTTTATTTTTGCCCTTATCTATTACAAATATATAAACACTAGCATTGTGTGTCCGAGTTAACTTAACGAAAGAAAAGAAAGGAGGGGAAAGAAAAACTTTCTTTTCCATTGCTTTCTCACATACTATCTCTTTCTATCAAATTCTTTTCATTCCGTAAAGAAAACTTTCACCTTTTAAAACCTTGCATTTCTCCTACTTTTCCTTTCCTTTCTCCCCCTAAATGAAGCTTGGGAACACAAGTTTTGAACTTTCCATTCCTTTCTTTCAATAAAAAAAAACTTGGGAACACACCCACCTCTATCTTTTCATCTATTTCCTTTCCTTTCTGCCATTAGGTGGAACTCGGGAACACAGCGCGAGCATATTTATTATGTGGAAAAAAAAGTAGTTATGATTTGTTACACATTCATTGGTGATTATAGGACAACGATGTTGGAACTCCGACAAATTATCAAGAACATTGAGAAGTCATGGTACGCATGCGTCTTAAAACCGTTGGTAGTTAATGAGGAGGAATACAAGAAGAATTTAAGAATGGGATTCCGGATAAGATTTCATTTTAGGCTATCTAGTTGTTCGCTGTTGATTAAGTGAGTCTTTGTGACGAATGGCATGTGAGTGATCCATAGCAAGTGTTTCTTGGTTGTTACTAGTTTGTGGGTGAGCCCATCCATCGTTGATATGTTAGTGAACTATAAAATTATTATTCCTTCATTGATATTGTAATGGTTTTCTACTAGTAACATACCCTATAAAACACCAAAAGCTACCCTATAAAACACCAAAAGCAATAGCAGCAAGAACACTAGCATCAGGGAAAGCAATCAAAGCACTAACTGCAGGAACAATCAAAACACTAGCTAGCTGACAACAACACCAGTATTATTGATCACTGATATTGTAATGGTTTTCTACTAGTAACACACGATATTGATATGTTGGTAGGGATGTAAACGAACACGAACAAGGTCTTGTTCATATTTGTCTATTAAGGAAATAATGTGTTCATGAACAGGTCATGAACGTTTACCGAACTCCGTGTTCGTTCATTAAGGAAATGAGTGTGTGCATGTACGTTTCACAAACACAATTAAAATCGACGGAGTCTAGAGATTGAGATCTATATATTCATCAATGTGAATAACGAGAAAAGAAACACTACTACAAAAACGTCTATGAACCAGAGGCGGACCTAAACTGAGGAAGGGGGTTGCCGCCCACCTTAGAATTTTTTTCTTTTAATAGTATGTATACCTGAAAATCTTGAGCCCCCCAGCCCAAATAAAATTTTTGTATCCCCCCCACCCCCACCCCCACCCCCTTAAATTTTTGAAAGCATTGAGAAAAAGAAAAAGAAACCTGTGTGTTTAATATGTGAATAAGATGAAGCCTTTTACTTGTTTAACATTTAGATAGGTGAAAGGCTGAAAAAAATTAACATCATTACATCAACTTTAAAAGTCATTCTAAATGATTTTAGTTATTTATTTATTACTTTCTTTATCCCTTATTTAATCTAATAAAACCTTTGACTTTTAAAATAATTTTAGTTATTTATTAATTATTTTCTTTTATCCCTTATTTAATCTAATAAAACCTCTTCAGTTTCATGTATACATTTAATAGTTTGTGATTTTAGTTTATTATTATTATTATTATTATTATTATTATATATTAAATTTATTGTAATACAAAAAACAAAACAATAATCATCATATCATTTAAATAAAACTAAAATAACATTAAAAAAATCAATTATAATCTCATATATTGTGTATCATTATTGGAAAAAGTTACGACATACTAGTGTGAATTTGAAAAAACCAATTCTTTTGAAACCTCATTTAAAAGTTCCATTTATATCACTGGTTGAAGGCTATGATGGGTCGTTTGTTGTATTTTAGGTTAGTTTAGAGGGTTTTTTTTTCCTCTTTTTAACTAATTATATGTAAATTAGTTTGATTGTATTCTTTTAAATATGACCCGACTAAAAACCAATCAAAAAAGATTATTATATAATTATTGCCAAACGACCTATAGAAATATCCGTCTCCCATAGAGAAATTTCATGGGTCCGCCACTGCTATTTACACGGGTCTAAAAAACGATTTACAACAGTGTTAGGTCCAGCCGTTGAATAAAATGTAGAGCATCGTTTAAATTTGAACAATTATCTCAGTGTGTTGTAAATAAGGAGGAAACTATCGTTGTTTTATAGGTAAAGTCATTAACAACAGATATTAACCATTATTTTAAAACGGTTAACATCTTCACGCTAAATTCTGTTAATATGTTCATTAATTGCAACGATTTTACAAAGATCTATTCCAAAACTTAAAAATTTTGCATATAACAACGATTATAATACTAAACCCCTGGAAATACTAAACCTTTTCTCTGTTTTTTAATAATAAATTACATAATTTTACATCGGTTATAATTTAAACCGTTATATAAGTTTAAAATAGTTACACATTTACAAGTTGAAACAAATGTATTTATAGTATGATTTAAAATTTGAATAAAAACACATTTATAAACAATGGTTTTTAATAAGGTAGGTGATCTTTTTGTCAACTAGTAAGAATTAATATCGATTAAATGAGTAATGCGCAACCATACTAAAATCATATCAATAAATAGAAATCGATCACTTTGCAAATTCCAACTTGCAAACGTACTCCTCCAATCTAACCGACCATTCACAAAATTCTCCAATAATTCCTCCTACAAAATCCTCCCTTCACCAAATTATGTAAAAATTATGCTACGTTCTCTTTCAAAGTCACCATACTATAGGTTCTTGAACTTTTTTTGGAATTGGTGGTTTTGAAAATATAATACCTTTTGAACGGCCTCTTGTCTTTTTCGGTTTTTAGACCGATTCTAGACAATGAGAAATGGAAGGCTATACACATTGAATGAGTGTATCCAATGTGTTGGCCTGTCATGTTCTCCTAAATATCTAGTAGATTTTGAGTTATATGCTTTCAGTGGTGTCCAAAGGTTTGACGTTAGGGGATATTTGCCTAAGCTTTTGAAGTTGCTTCAGCTTAGCCCAACACCCTGTAAGACCAATGACTGTGTGGCCTTCGAAATTCTACACCGGGTATATCGGTAATATCGTATTATTAGACGCGTACCCGAGATCCATAAATGTTATTTAGTAATCATATTCAACTATGCAATGAATCGATGTAAGCGTTTTGATAAACGCTACCTGAGATACCAAAGTGTTATTCAAAGTTGGAGATTCATATCGTCATGTAAGTATGATACATAATGTTAGATTGTTCAATGGAAACAGATCGTTGAACTTATCATGGGCGTCATGAATGAATGCTAACATGCATTGGTGAAATCATGTTGTACTAAAGACTATTTTTCTTTAGAAGTTCTTGTTTTACTAAATCCTTTGTATCATTGAGCTAATTTGCTAGTGTTAGAAATATTGTCTATTTATGTTGAATTATTATGTTGTATATGACTAAATAATAAAAAAATTAAACACATTGAATATTGTTTGTGTTTGACTTTAGTCAACTAGTCTCACAAGTAACATATCTAATATTGTTTACTTATTTATATCGTAACAATCACTAATAACTATCTAAAAGCAGGTATAGTTATTATAAACAAACTGGCATAATTATAATTGATAAGAATATTATTAAAGGTAGAATATTTAGAGGTAAAAAAGATAAGAGAGTAGGCAAAGAAAATTAGTTCAAATTTTCTAACAATTCATGTATAGTGATGGAGAAATGTGTATCTAAACTTAAGGCAGGTTTAATAGGAAGTACACTAGGCAAAAATTCATGATCTTGATTAATCATTTCAATTCTTCCTTGATTATCCGGGAAGCCTGGCCATGGCACTTTTGACAAAATAATTCGCATGATTAATCTCGGATATAGAAGTATCCCTCATTTTCATTCAATGTTTCACAATATCATGAACTATTTGTTTCACTTCTTGTGACAAAAACTTCGATTCACTAACCTTGTGTGAAAAACACAAACAATGTTGAATGCAAAAAAAAAATTACCAATCTTTAGAGAGGTGCAGTTTGTTCACCTTGTTATGAGGAAATGTTTTGGTATACCCCATCTCTCAAAAGTCTGGCACATGTCATCTTGAGAGAAGAATTCTCTAGCTTGAGCATCATTTATTCGCAAAAGCAAAACGAATTTCTGCTTGTCCAAGAACAATTTTTGACCCACTCACCACATAATGAATTTCTCATTTTTTCCCATTTACTGTATAGGTTTAAATAACAACGGAACCCCAAAATTATTGTATCATCATCATATACATCGACGCGGTCATTTTGGGTGTAGGCAATAGGACTCAGTCTATAATTTTTGACGTCTTCGAATTCTCCCGTGGCTTTCGTTCTCATTCACAAATTGTGAGTTACCACACACACACACCAACCTAAACTTTGTATATTTATGCTATTGCTGCACATTGAAATTTTAAAGCAAGTTGATTCAAAATTATGTGTTCAACTTCAGTGAGTATAATACACCATAGGAAACATACTTACCTACCAAAATTAAGGAACGGATAAAGAAAACAGCAGTTCGCCTTTCTAATAAACACTAAGCAATTAACATGCAATTGAAACCCTAAAATCATAACTTAATTACCTGAGGCAAACCTCACAGCTTATGCAAATTGAAGAATCATATAATTGTAACTCAAGCAAAAAAAGTAGATATATAAAAACAAACCGGCGATCGTATGTTTCTGAATTTTTGTTGAGCATCACACATAATTAGGAAATCAGATGTTTCCAAAAGAGAGAGAACGAAATCGACAACGACGCCATGACCGCTCACAATCCAAACGAAGTCAGAGATGGTATTGAATTTCAGACGGTTCGGACAGTCAAATAGAGGGGGAGAAGATGTGAGAAACGCCGGGAGGGGGAGACGTAGATTGAAGGGGACGGCGTCGTTAATGGTGGTCGAAAAAGTAGAGGAACACCCGGGGATTAAAGGCAAACACGTGTGTAACAGCTCGTTGGCTATAAATGTTTGTACACCTAGCTAAATAGTTTATACAAATGATGAATAGTTATTTATGTGAGTATAGAAAACTTTGGTCTTTAATATATATATATATAATTTGTTTCATAATTTTTTATATATTTTTTAACGTTTAATCATATTTTTCAAAAGAGAAATAATGTAATTTTACTTTTACATTTTTTATTAACGTTTATTGTGGATTACAAGATTCAAACTTTAATTAAAACATGTGGTTGAGAATGAGTTTATAGAGTTTTCTCAGCTCAAGTGAGTTTTAATTTTATCCAAACCCCATACATACATACATACATACATACATACATACATACATACATACATACATACATACATACATACATACATACATACATACATACATGCATTTATGCATGCATGCATGCATACATTAATTTATTTGTATGATATGATATATATAATAAATTTGTTAGTATTAATTCTATGAGAGAATGGAAATCAACATAATTCATTTCAATATAATGGCATCCTATATATACATAGATAGCAACAAATAAACAGGAAGACTAAAGCCAATACTCTGGAAGACTATCGCTACTAATCAGCAATAATAAAGACTATAAAAACTATCTAAATATAAACTTCAGTTACAAGAGTTTAAATTTGAATCATATCTTTGGAGGGAACCATTAACGGTATTAATTCTAATATTCCCACGCAAGATGGACGATCGTGAGAGGAGACCAATCCTGGAGGGAAGATTTGGTAGCAGGATGTATGTAGTGACTTGGATAGAGCTAGGGGTGTACACGGACCGAATTGGACCGGATGAGAGCATGTCTATGTCTGTCCGTTAAGATTTTGACGGACAAACGAATGGTTCACGAACACTCTACCAATTCATATCCGTGTCCGTCCGTTAAGAAATTGAGTTTGTTTGTGTCCGTTCATGTACGTCGGTTAATATTGTAAACGAACGTTAACGGGCAATAATGGATAAACGAACACTAATGGACATTAATGGACAAATGAACATGTGAACATTAATGGACAACAGACACTAATGGACAAATATAAGCGGTTACATATTAATACGAAACATAAATTTAAACAACTTCACCTACAGATTTGGAATTACACCATATAACATTCAAATATACTTAACATTTAATATATTAACATAAAGTGGATCACTATAGTATAAGAGATATCAGACATGTGTAGTAATACGAAAGTGTGATTAATAACACTAGAAATTCCACAATTAAATTACAATATTGGATATATATAAACACTAACGATGCCGGATGGACGTTATCTGACAGGTCCGAGCCCCGGTGCGGAAGCGTGAATAATCGTCAATACTAATCAACGGTGTGGAGCTCGGATCTCGGGTTAGGATCGAATCTAACTCGTATTCACTCTTGAATGATGTCAGTTGGACGGATGAGGTGTATTGGGAGAGAGTCTGATTTGATTAACAATCAACAATAAAGTAGGATGAACAATTGTAATCAAAACACAAACAAGATAGAAACGGTAGTATGAAATATTAGCCAAATGATTCTCATTAAGATGAAACACTCATACATACATTCATACATACAATCAATTAAGAAATATCTCAGCCACCACCAGGAGAGCTCATCCTGGAGGCAGAGACTCTCTCAAAGGGATAAAACCCTAAATCTCACACATACACGATACAGTCACTCATACTAGACAAATGAATAAAAACATCTATTTATACTAGCCTAGCATGACTTGGTCTTGAATCCATCCACCCTTGGTTGAGACCAAAATAATATATTTTTCACCCAAAGATTAATTCGATGCGTCGGTCTAAAATATAAGTCCCAACAATCTCCCCCTTAGACCGATGCCATCGAATTTCTTCCATGATCACCTCATAACTCGTTGTCTTTCATTGAAATTCTCCCCCTCACGTTAAGCTTCTCCCATTTTTCATTTCGAATCATCACTCTTATATCACTTCTGGATATAGTTGTATGGGCATATGAACGAGGCTTTGAACTTCAAAGATCAACTTCAAGTAACAAGGTTATCACAAAAGGAAATAAACTCATTGTGATCATCAAATAATCTTCAATTCTTCAAAAACCGTTTCTTCCCATGTAAATCATCTTCAAACCATTCCCTGAATTAAGATAGCATTCAAGTCAACCATAACCCGTTCTTGACTATTCAAGTGACTATTTCATAGGAGGTTAGACTCTACTGATCATCCTTTCAACATTGTTGCTCGTGATGACTCCATCTTCTCATCCGTACTAAGAAATCTGAAAACTTACAAATGATGAAACGTCTATGAAAAACCTTGGATTATTGATCTTGATCAACTTTTCCTTAACTTGAGTCTTTTACTTGATTTGAAGCTAGCCATTTTCAATGAAATTCAAAGATTTTTACTCCCCCAATTTCATTGCAATTGTCTTTAATAAATGTGTCTTCAAATCAAGTGTGGGTGAAACAATCTTGATCATCCTCATCAAGATTGTAAAAATCTCAGATAAACATATTCAAAAGTTGGTTGACACTAAAAGTGATTAAATCCTTAAGATTGGTCAACACTTGTTCTTGTAAAGCTTTTGATGAAGTCGTGAAATTGGATGAGGTTTGAATTTCATAAGCTTGTTGATGATTGGAGAAAAATTACCAAAATACCCCTGGTATATATCTTCCGTAGAGAACAGCTTGGTCAAACGGTCAACGGCAATAAAAATCTCAAAAGTTTCTTCAAAACTTTGAAATGTTTCACAAACTCTGTTTCCTAGCACAAAGCGTACTCTGATTCAATTTCCAAGCACAAAGTGAACTCGGAAGCACTTTCCTAGCACAAAGTGTACTCGGAAGCACTTTCCTAGCACAAAGTGTACTCGGAAAACAAAGTGTGCTCGGAAGCAAAGTGTACTCGGAAGCAAACTGTACTCGGAAGCAAAGTGTACTCGGAAAACAAAGTGTAATCGGAAGCAACACACTTGTGATTTTTCAATTTTTTCACTTAACATCAAGCATGCTCGGGAGCAAAAGTGTGCTCGGGAGTACTTGTGAATTTTTTAATTTTAGCACTAGCACAAAGTATACCCGGAAGCACTTTCCTTGAACAAAGTGTACCCGGAAATCAAAACACTTGTGATTTTTCAATTTTCAACTAGCACAAAGTGTGCTCGGAAGTACAAGTGTGCTCGGATTACTTGGTGCTCGGAAACAAAAGTGTGCTCAGATTACTTAGTGCTTTTTCATTTTCCACCAAACATGCTCGGGAGCAAAAGTGTGCTCGGGAGCAAGGGTGTGCTCGACACAAACTTGAGTTTTCTCTTCACAAGCATAATTGTTCAAGACAAAACAAAGTATACTCGAAAAAGAATCTGCTCGAATAAATAAAAAAGTGTGCTCGAGACTTAAGGATAGTTTTCTTGAGAAGACAAAGGATATGCTCTGGGTTTCACAAAGTGTGCTCGAATTTGATGTACTCGATATAAGATGTGCTTGAAATAGCCTGTGCTCGAGCCAAACAAAGATGTGGTTGGGCAAAACACCTCCTGTTCTCGAAGCAGCACTTAGTCATTTTCCATACTCGAGTCCAATCTTAATTTTTTCATAGTGTGCTTGAGACATCAAAACTTCATTTCTGCGTCATCAGTCACTGATTTGCCCTTGCAGAACCAGCTCGAATATTCACTTTGCATATGCTGCAACAAACAATGATGAAATTGCCCTTAGTACTTGTTCATTCTTGACTTGTACATTCTCCTTATCAGTTTGTACCATCGGCAATATTTTTCAACAAACATCTACTGTTTGTGCAGCACGAGCACACAAAACCCTAATTTTTCAAATCCAGAAACAAGTTTCGTAATCTGAAATTAATCACTATAGTCCTATCCAAGTCATCTCGAAATCAAAGAAACCTATCTTCATATCATAATCAACCTTTTCAGATCTAGAAATAATCAGATGAACAGTGTTGCCCCAAAACGAGCCAAATAACACTGTTACATTAGATCTGGACCGTTTTGACCAAATATACTTTTCTCCGAATCATCAAATAATTTCAAAACCCCCAAAAATAATCTCAACGAACTTCATCGTTTAACGTCCATGGTGGATTTAAGAGCGAAATGAATCTGTTCAGCGGTTAGTCTAAACGATTCGGTAACCCAGGCTCTGATACCAATTGACAGGTCCGAGCCTCGGTGCGGAAGCATGAATAATCGTCAATACTAATCAACGGTGTGGAGCTCGGATCTCGGGTTAGGATCGAATCTAACTCGTATTCACTCTTGAATGATGTCAGTTGGACGGATGAGGTGTATTGGGAGAGAGTCTGATTTGATTAACAATCAACAATAAAGTAGGATGAACAATTGTAATCAAAACACAAACAAGATAGAAACGGTAGTATGAAATATTAGCCGAATGATTCTCATTAAGATGAAACACTCATACATACATTCATACATACAATCAATTAAGAAATATCTCAGCCGCCACCAGGAGAGCTCATCCTGGAGGCAGAGACTCTCTCAAAGGGATAAAACCTTAAATCTCACACATACACAATACAGTCACTCATACTAGACAAATGAATAAAAACATCTATTTATACTAGCCTAGCATGACTTGGTCTTCAAGCCATCCACCCTTGGTTGAGACCAAAACAATATATTTTTCACCTAAAGATTAATTCGATGCGTCGGTCTAAAATATAAGTCCCAACATTATCGGATGCAATCGGACGTACGTTACCGGACGTTCACGAACACTATCGAACGGACTTGGACCTTGTCCGTATTTGTCCGTTAAGCTTACTGAAGGATTTTTTTTTTGTCCATGTTCGGTTCATTTATTAAATGGCCGAACATAAATGCACTTCTTGCTGAACGGACGACTGGACGTCCGTTTCGCTTACAGCCCTAGTTAGAGCATTAACTAATTGATCACCCCTTTGATGAGAGTAACACTTATTGACCCGTTTTGTACCTTTTCTCGAACAAAATGGAAATCAAGAGAAAGGTGTTTCTTCCGTGAATGGAAAACTGGATTGGCCGACTAATGAGTGGCACTTAAGTTTTCACAATATCTGGTTGGTGTTACTGTGGATTTGAAGACTAATTCAGATAACAATGATATTATCCACTAGACTTCCGTGGTGGTTGAGGTAATAGCTCTAAACTCAGCCTCGGTTGGTGATCGAGCTAAAGTAGGTATTCTTTTAGAGCTCCAAGCAATGGGATTAGAGCCAAGATAAACAATGTAACAAGTAGTACTTTGATAAGTATGTTTATCCCGGGCCTAGTCAGCATCAGTGAAAGCATGAAGCTGTAATGGTGAGTTTCTTCGGATATTTAAACTAGGAAGAATTGTACCATGTAAATACCGTAATAAGCGTTTGAGAGCAGCCCAATGTATATAAGCTGGTTGATGCATAAATTGGGAAAGCTTATTTACATCAAAGGAAACGTCTAGTCGAGTTAAGGACAAATACTGTTGAAAACACGAGAGAGCTTCAATCAATTGAATCAGTCATATCGATAAAACACAGGATCTAGTTATATGATATATGTATATGTATATGTATACTATGCTTAATAATGTTAACGAAGTGTTGAGTGAGTAATCGGGCAGAGTAACGGCAAGGGAGAAAATACTTTTAAAACACTTAAATTATTATGAGGCTAAACAACATATTTATTGAAGAGGAATGCCATTCGTTACACATTTCATAACGAATGGCCTTCATTCGCCTTCATTACATAAACAACCAAAATGGTATAACAAATGACTGATTCGCTATACCTCATTCGTCAATATTCCATGTGATGACCGTCGTTTGAGTCATGCAAAAACCTAAATAACCTAAGTAGATAGGGAAAATATGGTATCGTATCCACCAGAAGTATGTGGTCAATGTAATCGTGCAAACAGTTTTAATATTATGAAGTAACAGAGTTAGTGCTGATCACACAAGCAATTAAGTTGAATTTTGAGAATTAAGTAAACAAACAAATAAAAAAGTTTCAATCAATTGACAAGAGCAAAACCCACCCGAGAATTCAAGTAAGCAATCTACAGTGATCTCATGCAACCTAACAGATTAATTATTAACAGTTAACTACAGACTGATCAATCATACAAAACCTTAGACATAAACAATCGCTTTACACACGACACTGGTTATCAAACAGTCCCTGCCAGTGTGACCCTGTTAAGGGTAATTATATGTTTTATTGTATTCAATCTAATCAGACAGTCATATGATCAATTATTATAGCAACTGGTAACAAATCATTCTGACCAACGTTAACCTAAAACGATTGAACACACAGAAATACCAAACATCAATATTCATATATCAACCATAAACAATTATACATAGTGTTCTTAGTTACATGAGAAAATTGAAAAGATTGCATCCTATACATTCCCGGGTGAGATTCTAGGAGATTAGCCGAGTCTAGACACCGTTAGATCTTAGATATGGATGATATGAAACATGTAGATGATCTGGACACAAGCTGGAATGATTGAATCGCCCAATGTAAGCTATGGAAATCGCCTCTTGTGATAAAAACGAAGTTCGGGTCGTTTATGATGAAGAATATGTTTTAACACTAATTTTCCCGTCTACACACCCCATCGCGATACGTGATTGGGTCTTCACAAGTCCATCGTGTATCGCGATGGACTAGAAAGTCAATAGTATATTTAAACCCATCGCGATACGGGATGGTCCTTCAGCCAAGCCCATCGCGTATCGCGATGGGACTTGCCACCAGCAAACTTCTTAAATATTTCTCGTTTCGCGTGCTGGACATCCCGGGTCTTTAATACATGCATCAGCAGGTCCAAATTAAGTTCTTTAACGCCTGTGACCTGAAATACAATAATACACGTATGAAGTATCGATGTTCCTACAATAAACTATTAAATCTAAAAAATAAACGAACTAAAAGATATACTAATTAACCAACCATCACATCCCCACACTTAGTTTTTACTTTCCCCTCAAGCAAACTCTAAAGCAAACATCAACCTCTAGCATATGTATGTAAATTATCATCATTAATACTAGTAAGGTTTAAGGTCATACCCAGTTTACCAGACTGACAGTTTCTAGATTGACATCCCACAAATAAGGTTAAGTGCTATAATAATAACAACAGAGCCGCCCAGACAAGTGTACTTTGTTTCCGGTTAAGGAACACATGCTCATACCCCTCATAAGATAACATCTCTCCTCTCGGTTTAATATCTTGACTAGCAAAAGATGTGCTAGTAACACTCTGCTCTCAATACCACTCAGTACAAACAACTGTTCTTCCATATACTGCTTTGACACAAATGCAAATCAAGAGGACGTAAAATGGGTTGTAATGGGGCTAGGTGTAAGGGTATGGAAGGGAAATTTTCAAGTTTCTCAAACGATCTGACCCGGCTTATTACATAACAACTAAATAAACAAAAATAACATAAATACTGATTTCATCATTTTTTTTCTTTTATTACAGACACAATGAACTACTAATTACATAACTGAATACAAATAGACATCTTTTTGGCTTTTTGCTATTTTTTTTACCATAAACATAATAAACGTGATGCTTAATACTGGACAAATACAAATACAAAAAACAAATACAAATACAAAGAAACCTATTAAGTCGGATCGTCTCGTAAAATAATATCGGGGTTAATCAAATGAAAAATAGGTCCAAGAAATGTTTTCTAAGGGAACCAACCCCCCGCCCCTCTCATTACCCACGCTCATATCTATTATGTATGAGGCACAACCCCCAGTACCCACACTCTGGCTCATCCAGACGAGTGTTAACATAATTGCCTCTCTCACTTTTGCATTTTGCCAACTACGATCCCGTGATCCATGAACATCGATGAAAGCACTCAAATGACATGTGTGCACTATGTATTATATGTGTATTATATATATGTGGTCAACTCACACACGTACCGGAGGAATAAGGTTGCCGATATAAACATGTGTATCTGTCCCCATGACTCGATATCCCCGCCTAAACAACCCCATTTTCAACTTCTCGTTATAAAAACATTTGTAAGTAAGACTATCGAGAAGCTGAAAAACCCACCATGACCAGAAACCTATAACTTGGCATTAATGGCAATATTTAACACTTAACAACTTTGGTTTCTGAACACTCTTCGAGGTACTATCAGGTTAAAATTTTCAAATTTCCCCCATCCCCAACTTGAGGTTTACATTTAAAATAGTTAAACAATAAATGAACAGTTGAGGGATGGGGTTGAAATTGACTTTTTGACTGTTAAGCAAGTTAAAAACTCGGGGCTCAAATGTGATAGTTCTACTAGCAATTATACAATTACACATTCAACATTCCAACTAATAATACAGAATAAATTATGAAATTAAAATCACCTAATATCAATGAGACTGGAAAAAGGACCAGTCGGCTCACGAAATCTCATAAACACTCGTATACTCTCGTCTCGACCAAGTACCAAACTGACAACCGAACCTGAAAAATCTCGAGACTTGTAGAAGCAAGCTTCTCACAAGTGTAAGACGTAGGTCTTTTAAAAGTTATGAAAATGATTTTCTGTTAATCTTAGTAAAACAATTACCGATCCGAATTAAGTCGTTTCATAATAAATTTTGTTAACTAAGTTAAAAACGTTAAAAGACATAACTCACTTTCGTAGGAATCACGATTAAATTTAGCATACGCAACAAGTCCTTTAAACCTCCCAGTAGACCGGGAGGACTAGTGAGGTCTCGTGAGGGTTTATAGTGAACAACACCCACAAAGTTCGGTTACAACATATTATACAAATGAATCAAACACAGCAGATCTCAATATATACATAGACGACCAACCACCCAAACAATATTCCAAATAATATAGTATTAATATAATACAGACCATGAGAATAAATACAAAATAAAGTACAAAGGTAACCAAAAATCTACTGCGGTGGTGGATCGTCAGCAATATCATCCTGCGGGCCCACAGGCTGCTCCTTTGTGATAATCAATGATTGCGGGAGCGGTACCAGCGAAGAGACAAATAACAACCGAAAGTACTCATCATGGCGGGTCAGGTGGGCCAGTGTCCCCTACCTATGGGCTCGGGCCTCCTCCAATATCTGTTACTGCTGCTGATAGATCATCGCGAGTGTGACTGGCTGCTACGGCGGCTGCTGTGATGATGATAATGATGCCTGCCTCAACGGATGCTGCTGCTGAGGACGCATAATATGAGGGATCGGAACATGCTGCCTATGTGTCGGGATCCCCCTATGTAGGGAAACGACAACAGCTGCTGATCCTTCAGGTGGTGGTAGCTGCGGTCCCTCCCTCACCGGTAATAATGCCAGTGGATCGTACATATCAACGATCCCGGCCCGACGGGCCTCCACCAATCCAAAAACTCCACTAGCTGGTCCAGGGGTAAAAAAGCCGACCAGATAACGGTCGAACACACCGAGTCGCTGGGCGATCCTCGTGATATATAGCCCTAAAGATAAGCGTGCCAAGCATCCCTGTAAGCTGTGCCTCGTGCGAACGATGAGAGCAGAAGCATCGCCACATTGGCCTTTCGGCGGCCAATGATAGAAAGTAGACACATCAGATCGAGGTTCCTACTCTTCTCGTGACCCGAATGTCGGCCCACAATAGTACAAGCAATGTTCCTGCGGATGTAGCGATGGACGGGGTCCCTGATGGACGACTCCACAATGCTGCTGGAGTCGGCCCCGTTGGCGATCTCCGCCCAATACTGGCGGAGCCGCTCCTCCGTGAGCCAGTGCACACGGGGCTGCTGAGAATGTGTCGTGTAGCCTCGAAAACTCCGCAGGAAGTCAGCACCCTGAACGTGCTCAGCCGTATTAAATCCGCTGGCCACAGCGAAGTCAGGGACGGATATGTCATACAGATGCCATCCCAGTGAAAAGGACACCGTGTGTGGCTCAAGAAAATCCATGGGCGTGAATGCAAAAGTCGAGTAAAACTCGCGTGTGAGCTCAACATACTGAATTGAGTCACACGCGAGCATGTCAGCCCACGGACCAGTCAATTACGCACGTACCTAGACGTTGATTCGTAAATCCTGCAGCAACGTCTAATCGAATGAGCGGTGGTGCAAAAGCTGTATCTGTCAGATCCTGTCCAGCCTCATATACTCATCAGAAAAATCTTGAACCCCAACACCTGGTGATGTGTGAAGTGTCCATCACCTATGATCTCCTTAGGGTCGACGTTAGGAGTAATCGGCAACTCCTGAACATCATAATGTATGACCCGAGGCTCCCTACGCTGAATGAAATGGGGCTGCTCGGGCTCACCCCGAGCACGGGCGACGAGACCACGGCGGCCCGCGCCCTCAGGTCTTTGCCTCTTGCGCCCGGCGGCGCGAGAAGACTCTTGAGCGTCAGACATATCTGCAAAATCAAACATGTAAGTTAGATATGTCAACAGTCAATGTGGCGACGACCGTATAGCATTTCGGTCACGGTCGTCCCACATAATAAATTAATATTAAAAATAATAATAATAAAATAAAATAATAAAATAAAAATAAATAAAGACGAAAAATTAGGAGACACCCTACACGTATTTTTTTTTTTAAAAACCAGATTGTCTCGAAAAACGGTACAATCAATTTTCAATTCAAACCAACTAATTTCAAACTAACAAAGGCTTCCCGTGACTCGATCAACAAACACACACAAGACTCGACTCGACACATAACAAACAGACGCTACGAACAAACCTACTCGAACAAACCAAACGAATTGACAGACTGTCTCGATTAAAGTGCAACCAAGAAACTAACTGTCAGTGACAAAGAAAGATGTGACGAATCGGGTTCTGAAATATTATTAAAATATTCCAAAAATACGTTCTATAAAATCGTTTAATATCTAACCATCACTATTAAAACTTGAACATCAAGAACCCGACTTGTCACCCGGTTTAATATAAGCCGAACAACCCTATTCAATCAAACTCAATAACCAACCCCAACCAAACCTAATAACAAAGTAATCAACTACTCTACAAACTCGGTAACCCTCACGACGGTTCTAAACCATACTGTAACCCCACTGTACCCGTACCCGCAGTATTTAAAATATTAACACCTTCAAATAACCTTTGAAATTCCGACATAATTTAATAATATAAAACACGTACCTCGATATCGGTTACAGGCTAAACACGAATAACGTGACCGGATGTCGGAGACGAGAGTGACAATAGAGGAGATGGTAGGTGGTGGTGTACGGTGGTGACTGGGATGGTTGTGACGGGGAAGGATATGGTGGTGGTGGTGAGGTGAGATGATGGTGAC
Organism: Bidens hawaiensis; assembly: GCF_021521415.1. NCBI lineage: Eukaryota > Viridiplantae > Streptophyta > Magnoliopsida > Asterales > Asteraceae > Bidens > Bidens hawaiensis. Next base: position 51,915 of record NW_027500614.1, read on the forward strand.
GCCGGTTATATGTGGTGGTGGATGGATGGTGGTGACGTGAGGGCGACGGTGATGATGACGGACGCTGGTGAACAAGGTGTACGGTGGACGGAGGGACGGTGGAGATGGTGGGGGTGGATGGTCGCCGGAGTAGAGGAAGGAGATAAGAAGAAAAAGAAAGAAGGAAGAAGAAGAGGGGACGGGTTATAAATAAAAAAAATTCAGGTCAACCACGACCCATCGCGGTACGCGATGGGTCATATGGGTAGCTATCGATTATCCCCACCATAATTAATTTCGATTAGGGTTTTGAACCCATCGTGTATCGCGATGGGGTGGTTAGTGACGTCATCACGATACGCTATGACGTCACTGGACGCCTGATGTTTTTCCTCCATCACGATACGCGATGGAATTGGTGATAAGCCTATCGCGTACCGCGATGGGCCGTTTTAACAGAAAGTTTTTAACGAAAACGGGCACGGATATTTTCCGACCCGACCACTTTTCGGCATCCCGACATCACCCTGAACATGTTTCCAAACTCGAAATACATTTTACATACCTGGAAAGACGTGTAGCTGACCAAACGCTTACCGAACTTCTTGAACTTCCAACTCTTCAACAAGCTTCCCCATACTTGGTTTTTGCTGCACAAAACTCGAGACGACAATAAGTACAAGACTCAACAAAATTAAAACAAACGGGATAGACACTTACAAACCCCGGGTTGCCTGCCTTAAGCGCTAAATTTAAAGCCTATAGCTCGACTGTTCCTCGAACTCAATTGTCTTAATAAACCGGTAAGTCACAATGAAACTCACTGATTCCTCATCCATCTCGTGTAGATCTTTCATCTCCAAATATAGCTTCAATCTATAACCATTTACCACTTGCCTCAAATGATCATCGAAATCCTCAATCTCATACTGACCATGATTCCAGACTCGTACAATCGAATACAGGCCCGTCCACTTACATTTTGACTTACCCGGGAAGAGCTTCATCCTTGTGTTATATAAACAAACTCTTTGACCAACTTCAAAATTCTTCAACCAGATGTTAGCATCATGAACTTTCTTCATCTTTTCCTTGTAAGCGAACGCACAATCGTATGCCTCGTCTCTCAACTGTTCAATCTCGCACAAAGCTAACTTTCTCGCCTTACCTGCATCATCATAATCATATTAAATTATTTAGTAGCCCAAAATGCTCTTTGTGTAATTTCGACTGGTAAATGGAAATCCGTTCCGTACACAAGTCTATAAGGAGTGGTTCCAATTGGCGTTTTATAAGCGGTTCAGTAGGCCCATAGAGCATCGGTCAACATGGTTGACCAATCCTTTCAGTCCGCCCGAATGGTTTTCTTTAAAATTTGTTTGATTTTCCTATTGGAAGCCTCAACTTGTCTACTCGTTTGTGGATGGTAAAGAGTTGCAATTCTATGACTGACACCATATCGTTTAAGCAATTTCCAGAATTTAAAGTTCTTAAAATGAGATCCCCAATCACTTATGATGGTTCGGGGAACTCCTAATCTAGAAAATATGTTACTTTGAATGAAATTGCAAATGACTATGTGATCATTTGTCCTAGTGGCTATTGCCTCAACCCATTTGGAAACATAGTCAACAGCCACTAGGATGTACAAATTACCGTGTGAATTCTGAAACGGGCCCATGAAATCGATCCCCCAAACATCAAAAATGTCATCAACTAGGATCGGGTTCAAGGGTATCTCGTCCCTCTTAGAAATGCTCCCGAGTTGTTGACACTTTAAACAGTGTGTCGCGAACTCGTGAGCATCCTTAAACAATGATGGCCAAAAGAAACCATTCGTTAGAACTTTTCGAGCAGTTTTATGGCTACTAAAATGACCACCACACGTAGACGAATGTGCGTGTTCAAACACCGATCTGACATCCTCTTCTGGTATGCATCGTCTGATCATCTGATCTGCACCAATCTTGAACAAGTCTGGATCATCCAAATGTTTTGTTTCGCTTGGGATATCAATTGTTTCTTCTTCCTCCTTGGCCAGTACTCTGGGATATCACCTGCAACTTTATAATTAACAATATGAGCAAACCAAGGATTTTGTGAGGCTGCCAAAAAGTGCTCATCCGGGAAGGACTTGTTAATGTGTCCGTCTGTGTTCCCATATTCCACCATAATCCGGGACAAGTGGTCTGCAACAACATTTTTACTTCCTTTCTTGTCTCGAATCTCTAGATCAAATTCCGGCAGCAGCAAAACCCATTTGATAAGCCTCGGTTTTGCATCCTTTTTATCCATAAGGTACCTAACTGCAAAGTGGTCAGAATAAATGATTACTTTACTCCCCAAATATATGACCTGAATTTATCTAGAGCATATACTACCGCTAGTAACTCTTTCTCGGTTGTTGTATAATTCAATTGAGCATCCGAGAGAGTTTTACTCACATAGTATATGGTAGCGGGTTTCTTGTCAACCTGTTGACCCAAAACAGCCCCGACCGCATAATCACTTGCCTCACACATTATTTCAAAAGGTAAACTCCAGTCGGGTGATTGTAAGATCGGGGCTTCAACAAACTTTGACTTCAAAATGTCAAAGGCTATAGCACATTTATCATTAAAGTCAAACGGGGCATCCTTAAGAAATAAATTACATAAGGGTTTGGTGATGTCACTAAAACACTTAATAAACCGTCTATAAAACCCAGAATGCCCCAAAAATGATCGAATGCCTTTGACATTCGTGGGATGAGGTAGAGTGGAAATAACTTGAACCTTAGCTCCGTCCACCTCAATCCCATGACTCGATACAACATGGACTAACACAATCCCCTCTTGGACCATAAAATGGTTCTTCTCCCAACTAAGAACCAAGTTCGTTTCAACACATGTTTTCAAAACACTTTCGAGTTGATTTAAACATGACTCAAAAGATGTGCCAAAAATTGAAAAGTCATCCATGAAGATTCCTAAAGGCTCCCCCACTATATCGGAAAAGATACTCATCATGCAACTTTGAAAGGTGGCGGGGGCGTTACATATCCCATATGACATTCGCTTAAATGCGAATGTGCCATACGGGCAAGTAAACGTTGTCTTCTCCTGATCCTCAGGATGGATAGCTTTCTGGTACCCGGAATAACGGTCTAAAAATTAATAAAATTTTTTGACCAAATTGCTTTTCAACAAGTTAATCGATAAGCGGAAGCGGAAAGTGATCTTTCGATGTTGCCGCATTCAGTTTACGATAATCATTACAAATGCGTCACCCGGTTACCGGCCGGGTGGCGACCTCGTTACCTGAGTCGTCCTTGACGACTTGGATGCCCGCCTTTTTCGGTACTGTTTGTGTCGGGCTCACCCACGTGTGGTCTGATATGACAAAGATAATGCCAGCATCCAACCATTTCAGCACTTCTTTCTTCACCACTTCCCTCATGTTCGGGTTCAACCTCCGCTGAGCATCGTGTGCGGGTTTGACAGCCAGATATGTTAAAATTTTATGCATCACAGTTGAGGGACTGATTCCCTTCAAATCCGCTATTGTCCATCAGATTGCTTCCTTGTTTGCAACCAGCACCGCCGTCAAAGCATTTTCTTGTTCAAAAGATAAGTTAGAAGCTATAATAACAGGAAAAGTATTATTCTTACCAAGAAAAGCATATTTTAAATGCTTTGGGAGCTCTTTCAGCTCGACTTTAGGTGCTTCCAGCATTGACGGTTTCAACCCGGTATCGATCTTCTCGGAAAGTGGTTCCACCTGAACTGACCATGGTGGACGGTCTCCTCGCACAGCTGCGATCTCCATATGTTTTTCCTCCTCTTCCAGTAACATGTCTGTTTCCACCTGTACATGTCAAACAAAAAACACATCTCCACTGTGCAATCCGTGCTGACGACAGAGTCGTATAGCGAGATGCACTCGTCAATGAAATCAGCCATAAAGCACTCGTCATCGACCGGAGAATTATCTTCAGGTGTGAAAACATTAATCCTCAACTTACGGTTACCAAATGCCATGCCAACAGTACCATTTCTGCAATTAATGTTGGCATTTGCGGTAGCCAAAAATGGTCTACCGAGGATAACCGTAGGTTGTTTGGTCCTTTCACCCGAAACATAATCGAGGGCCAAAAAGTCAACTGGAAAATAAAAGTCTTCCACCTTAATAATAACATCAGTCAGTATTCCTCGGGGAAGTTTCGTGTCTTGTCGCGTATCATTCTTTAATTCTTCGGGGAAGTTTCGGACCGAAGTCATACTGATCGTATAGACTTCCCGGGAGAATACTGATGCTAGCTCCAAGATCTAGAAGCGCCCGAGTCATTTTAAAATCACCCACTTGAATGGGTATAATGGGTGTTCCCGGATCTTGTAGCTTTGGTGGAAGCGAACCCGAAAGAATTGTACTTACATTATCAGTAAAGAAAATCTGTTTAGGAATCTTATGACTCCTTTTTTGTGTGCATAATTTCTTCAGATACTTGGCATAGGTGGGAATTTGTTTTATGGCATCTAAGAGGGCTATATTGATTTTAACCTGTTTAAACGTTTCCCACATTTCCTCTTGTTGTGGGCCCCTTTTTGATGCCATCTTCACCTTAGATGGCATCAACAAAGCATCGGGATAGGGGACAGTTTTAACCTTCTCCTTGTCCTTAGAGATGTTGGTGTCATCTCTCAAAACCATTTTGTTATTATTAATTTCACTTTTCTTAGGTTTAGTTACTTTAACTAGTTCTGGCTCGTCATTACTGAAGAGATTTTCATCAATGTCTTCCACCACCCCATCAACCAATGGTGGTGGAACCCCAACCTTATTATCATACTTCTTACCACTACGTAAAATACTTACCTGATTGACGTTCTTTTCCGAACTGGAGCTATAGTGGTTCGGGTTGACTGTGGTGTCACTCAGGAGTTGGCCCACATTGTTCAGTAACTTTGCCACATCTACAGCGAGCTGACCAATCTGCTTCCACATCGTCTCTGAAGATTAATCTCGCAACTCGAACTTCTTTTTCGTTTCGGCCTTATGATCAGTCATGACTTTCAACAACGCATCCAACTTTGAATGCACCGACTCATCCGAATTTCCCGATGACCCTTTCTAATGGTCCTGATTACCCGAAGAGTTTCCACTCCGGTTACCATCCCTGTTATACCCCCGATTCTGGTTATACGTACCCTGCTGCTGATAACCGCCCTGGCGGTAATTACCCTGCGACCTGTTGGGCTCGTTCCCTAAAATTCCGGGTTTAACTATGTAGACGCATTCCCGTAGCAGAAGTTCGGGTGATTCCTCTGCCCGGGTGATAAGTGTTTGTATTGAACCCTTAACCCTTGGAATCCCCGTAAGCATAGTTAACCTCTTCAGTATCATCCTCCTCGTCATTATAGAGCTCAGGGCAATTTTCTGCCTTATGCCCGAGTTCACCACAATCATCAAAAACCGAGAATTTAACTCCAACTTTCCCGACTTCCTTCTTCTTACCCTTTGTTAACCCAGCCAGCTCACGTTCCAATTCAGCAATTCGTTCAGACTCACTCATGACTGACTTAACTGACCTGGAAGAAGTACCACGTCTTCGCCTTTCAGCTGATGCTTCTGATTTGGAATCCTCACACATGAACTCTAAGAAATCCCAATCATCTTCCTCAGGTTGATTCAGCAACTGACCATTACACGAGCCTTTCAGATGTTTTTGGTCCTCGTAAGTTAACCCATCTACAAAGCATTTCACCAATTCCCACAATTTGATCTGGTGATGTGGGCATTTTATGATCATCTCCTTGTACCTGATAAATGCTTCATGAAATAACTCACCCGATAACTGTGAAAAATTACGAATCTCCATTCGGGCCTCGCTCGTCTTCGACTACGAATAATACTTGTTTAAGAACAACTGCTGCATTTTGCCCCAGTTCCTAATATTGTGCATCGGTAGCGAGTTAAACTAGTTCTTTGCCTTTTTCTTTTAATGAAAACTGGAACAACCACAACCGAACCTCATCCGGATCATAAGTACAGTCTCCAATCGACCCGCAAATAGCCAAAAAATGGGTCAAGTGAGAATACGGGTCCTCATATGCCATCCCGTGAAAATGTGGTATGATGTTGATGTATGATGGTCGGGACTAAAAAGTCGGTTGTCCCTACACTTGCACCTGTGAACCAACGGGGATGTTCCATCTGAGATAGCCAGTTTGAACCGACTGTTAACACCATGAACCGGGGCTACAAAATTTCTTCTCCCCCGGGATTTACCATACCACCTCTGTTCACCTGAATATTTCGAACTCGTTTGGGACTTTCCACCCGATTAACCCTGTTCCGACCCATGTCATTATTTTCCCAGTTCCTGTTAACCGCATCACCCCGTCTTCGAACTACTGGTTCTTCTACCTCTGCCTCCATATTCTCATTCCCTTCATTTTCCATATCATACCCCTCGTTCTCGGGCTCAACTTCCTGATTCCTTCTAACCCACTGATCAACCTCATCCTCAACTTCCAAACCCTGGTTCACCTCATTTTCTTCCCCCTTTTCTTCATCTTCCGTCGAAATACTCAGAACATCATCATCAAGATTAATCCGTATTCTTCGGTTAGGGGTGTTATGTGGGACCTAAGGTCAGCCTGGTCAAGGATTCAATTTCGGTTTCGGTTTTGGTTTTGGTTTCGGGTTCTAGAAGCACGAGCTGAGTTGTTCTGGTTGTTTTGGTTATTGATGTCTGGTGGTGGAGGTATGTTGTCTGGGTTAAACGCGTTATTTTATGGGAGTGAGTCTTGGTTCTGTTTTTGGTGTTGGTTTTGGTGTTGCTTTAGGTTCTGGTATTGATCTGCCATTTGTGAATTTCAGTTCTGGGCTCAGTTCTGCCTAGCTAGTCTCTCAATCTCGGGCTCGAAAATTAACGGTAATTGGCCCGAGTGGCGGGTGTGCATAAACATGTTATCTGCACAAACAACACACCCCGCGTAAAACAGAAAAGCAATAAAATTTAAACTAAAAACTGAAAACATAAATTAAGACTAATCTTAAAATTAAAATTAAAATTAAAATTAAACACAAAAATCAAATAACATGAAAAACACTAAGCGCACTAAGTCCCCGACAACGGCGCCATTTTGATGGCCGTCGTTTGAGTCATGCAAAAACCTAAATAACCTAAGAAGATAGGGTAAAAATGTATCGTATCCACCAGGAGTATATGGTCAATGTAATCGTGTACACAGTTTCAATATTATGAAGTACAGATTTTGTGCTGATCGCACAAGAAATTAAGTTGAATTTAGAGAATTAAGTAAACAAAAAAATAACCAAATTTCAATCAGTTGACGAGCAAATAACACCCTGGAATTCAAGTAAGCAATCTACAGTGATCTCATGCAACCTAACAGATTAATTATTAATAGTTAACTACAGACTGATATATCAGACAAAACCTTAGACATCAACAATAGCTTTACACACGGCACTGGTTATCAAACAGTCACTGCCAGTGTGACTCAGTTAAGGGCAATTATATGATTTATTGTATTCAATCTAATCAAATAGTCACATGATCAATTATTATAGCAACTGGTAACAAATCGTTCAGACCAACGTAAACCTAAACAATTGAACACACAGAAATACTAAACATCAATAATCATATATCAACCATAAACAATTGTACATAGTGTTCTTAGTTACATGAGAAAACTGAGAAGATTACAGTCTATACATTCCCGAGTGAGATTCTAGGAGATTAGCAGAGCCTTGACATCATTAGATCTTCGATATGAATGATATGGAACATGTAGATGATCTGGACACAAGCTGGAATGATGGAATCGCCCAATGTAAGATCTGGAAATCGCCTCTTGTGATAAAAACGAAGTTCAGGTTGTTTATGATGAAGAATATGTTTTAACCCTAATATTCCCGTCTGCACACCCCATCGCGATACGCGATGGGGTCTTCACAGGTCCATCGCGTATCGCGATGGACCAGAAAGTCAACAGTATATATAAACCCATCGCGTATCGCGATTGGACTTGCCACCAGCAAACTTCATAAATATTTCTCTTTTCGCGTGCTGGACATCTCGGGTCTTCAATACATGCATCAGCATGTCCAAATTAATTCTTAAATGCCTGTGACCTGAAATACAATAATACACGTATGAAGTATCAAAGTTCCTACAATAAACAATTAAAACTAAAAAATAAATGAACTAAAACATATACAAGTTAACCAACCATCACCATGATGAATGGATACATAATAATAACGATTATGGTCCATTCATTAAACATCCTTAACGAATTAACATGTAATAAACACGATTGGTCTCATTCATTTAACATCCTTAACGAATGAGCCATAACTTAACGAATAGGACTTATAATTACTAAATTGCCCTTAGTTTAAAATAATAATAAATTACATAATGATTACAAAGACTCGAGATAACAAAACCGTGCACTAAAAAACACCCCATTGTCTCGATCTCTTTGTCTTTTCTTTAGTTAAACCTCTTGGTCTTCCAATCACGACAACTATGAGTCCCGAATGCATGACACACATGTACAACGTGTTGGAATTGCATATCTCGATCATAATCTTCACGTCTTTCAAACAAAATCTTCTTCTTGAACAAAACATCGTTTCAGTCTCTAATAAATTAATGAGCCACATTGGGTCTATGACTCGTATAAAATTAGTCTTCATCCCTTTGCCCAACACGATGACCGCCTTGCCTGTTCTGTTCTTATAGTACCATCGACTGAACGACAGATGAAGATATTTTGGAAAAGACTTCACAGGTATCGAACAAGCTTTCTCCAACTAGTACGAGGACCGATCTCGTCAATGTATTTCCTGGTTGGCACATGTGGTTTAAAGAATTTAAACCCGTGGTTGACCTCAAAGAGCAGATGTTAATGAAACCATTCTGCTAATTAATTTCCACCACGGTTAATAAACGGCCGATTGGCGAGCGTTCGCACATCCCACCTTGGCAGTGAAAGAACATCAGTAATATATTGAAAATACTGGATGCCGTTCTCCCACTTAATGATACAAACCCTTTACTCTGAATTTTATAACTAAGAAACAATGTCACCTTTGACTGTTTTCACGACTTTGAATGTAGTCTTTTGATTTTCTTTAGCACGTGCACTGACATCTACCTTGGTTCTTGATCATCATATCGATATTCTTCAATGGTGTTTGAAGTCAGGGACATTTTGTGATTTCTAAACCAACCCTCAGCATCAGGATCCAATGAGCTTGATCCCTTTGCTAATACTTTCTCTTTCCCCTTTGTTGTCTTCTCAAGATGATCCTCGGCAGCTTTAACATGTTCTTCTGTGAATGATGGAACACCCTGACCAACATTTTATCGTGTATACAAATCAGGGTACTCCTTTGCCGTCACATCTTCAATCTCGATCTCCTCTTCTTCGTAAATTTACGACGTATTCCCGTGGGGAATACTCGTGTCAAGCAAAACTTCTTCATCATTCTCAACCTCCAAATCTTCCTCAGCCTCCAACGCATCCATCTCTTCATCGTTTAACCCCAACGATAAAGGTATTTGATCACGAGACTGGGCATGATCAACAAACTCACCCTCCTCGATCTCGTCAGCGTTGGTGGTACTTATCACCACACCGACCTTATAATCCATAAATAACACAGTGTCGGCTTTGATCGACTCGATAGGCTTAGTCGTGTCTTGACAAACGACTATCTGCCGATCATTTCCATCACCACCACCACTTCTAGTACTTGCCCTTGATAAGCCGTGAGCTTGTTTCAGCTCACTTCCACTAGCACCGACAACATCAGGATCCTTATCTTCATCACCGTTCTTCAATTTATTTAACGCGTCGTCTTTGCAAGTTAATTGAAGAATAAGGTCCTCTTGCGCCTTCATTTTCACTCACGGAGCAGCAACAATCTCACGCAGCTCATTTGTCTCCTTCTGATAGTATGAGACATATCCCATCAGACGATGTTGATTCGTCATCATTTGTTCTTGTATTTGATAATCAGCCGCCATTTGATTCTCATATAAATGAATCAACCTCGGTAGCATATCCATCTGTTGTGTAGGTGGCAAAGCATGAAATGAATCAGGTACAGGTTGCACTGGACCTTGTGGACGGCTGATTCTCATAAATGATAAAGCCGAAGGTTGTGTCGACATCATCGTAGGAGTAGGAGAAATCACCATTGATGTAGCAGGAGGCGTTGGCATAGGAGATAAAACAAATTGAGGAATTGAGCCAAGCCTTGGATCGGATGAAACGGTTGTTGTCAGAGTAAATGTCGGGGTGCTAACAGTAAGTGACACCACCGGCCGTTGTTGCGCAGATGACCGAGGCACCTATGGACCTATCTCCATACGCAAACCAAGAGTAATCCGATGCTTGGGCGGCTGATCTTGTGTCTTTTCCTTACCCTTACGTTTTCGTTGAGCATCATATGAGCTTGCTGACTCAACGTCAACACGTTTTCCGTCACCCTCGTTTCCACCGTCTCCATAATTACCATCATCATCATCATTCTTCCCACCTGGTCCCTCTTAACGTTCAGAATCCGAATCATCATGGATCCAACGATCATTAGAAGGACATACATAAGTCGAATCAGCCAAGTGTCCAATCAAACGCTTGGTTCTGGGATGATCTTCTGGTGCTTTACCATGATACGTCTTCATTCTCTTCATTGTATCAGCCGTCATTTGTTCTAATTCCAACACATCATCTTGTAATGACTGATCAATCACCAGATCAGGAATCAAGTCTTGAATAACTAACTGCACAAAGCATGGATACATGAGAAACTTGCTCCGACGATTCTTGATCAAGCATTTCTCCTTTAGATGATAAAAGATGAGCTTAGAGAAATTGAACGGTTTGTTCAATATCAGAGCAAGAAATGCGGATTGGAACATTATCCGACATTCATCAAAACCTCCCTTGCGTCCCCCAAGGCAATGTATCAACACATGTAATAAGTACTTGTATGGAGCACACAAGTACGCCTTTTTGTATTGGGAATGTTCAAGATCTCCTGAATAAAACAAACGTTGAAATAATCTACGAATCAACGTCTTATCGAATTCACATGGAATGTCCATGTTGTCAGCAAATCGCAGCACTTGACGTATCACACCGGGAGTGATAGTGATCGTCGTCTTGTTAATCTCAATAAAACTATGATTCTCGAACTCCATATATATTGCCAAATTCCAAAACGGACGGACTACACTGAAATGGATAGGTACATCAGCAGTTATAGCATAGTGAATTGATGTATATAAAAATATACATCTTTTTAGCATCAAATAATCTCTAAAAAGTAAAACTGCAAATTTCATCAAATAATATAGCTCAAATAGTTACTTATCATATTAAAATGTATTTTCAGGTGAACCCAAGCCTTAAACAAAGAAACAAGCAAAAAAGACGAAAAAAATGAATGAAAACAAAAAAAAACACTCTATCACGCCCACATGTCTCCTTGGACATGCCCCCATGCTTCCCTATGCAAGAAAAGACAAAAATCTACAAGAAAAGACAAAATACTGGACACATGGACACGGGGTCGTGCCTCAGGAACCATGGAGTCGTGGTCACCTTTATATAAAGACAAAAGAAATATAACAGAGGACCAAAAAACACGGGGCCATGCCTCAGGAAGCACGTCCCCGTGCTGAGTCAACATGTGCTATCTGACAGAGCATTTGATGCGACTGGACATGTGGACATGGGGGCATGCCTCATGGAACACGAGGTCATGCCTGAGTGCCTAGACAGTCTATAAATAGAGGAGCATGTTGCACTCATTTGGTGTGCTTGAAGAAAACTTCTATACGAGTTTCTCTTATAAAAACACCCATATTACACTCACATTGAAGATCTTGTGGAGAGTTTGAAGGCTTGGAGGCTATCATCATCATCATCATCATACATCATCATCATCATCCATAACCATTGAAGAAAGAAGATTCATCCAACATTTAGTTAGATTTTTCTAGTTTGATCATGTGTTTGTTATCTTCATATCTTTTGATGTTCATAAACATGATCATTATGAGCTAAACTCCATTTACCATCTAATTTCTATGAAGAAGCTTCGTTTTACTTGATGATTATGTTGAACATGTGATTTAGTTTGGTAAAGTACATGGTTATTTTGCAATTATCCTTTGCTGGAGAAATGTTATATTTCTTAACTCAATACATCAAGGTTGATGATTAATAATCATTCATGATTCACTCATGTTCTTGGAGACTAGAAATGGTAAAAAGAATACCTTGATAAATTATTCAAGATGAAACATGGATCCTTATATTTTACTTTGAAATGATGAGATATAACTTATGATCTATTTCTCTAGTCTTGATAATTCTGAAATAACATCGTTACCACGATTGCTTATGTTATCATGTTAGTTAAAGAAATCATATGTTAATGGAATGTGTAATTATAATCTAATTAAATCAACCAAGGGGAGGTTGTGTGAGTTAATTACAATCACCCGAAGTTGTTAGGATATGTATTTGAGAAATCTAAGTCAATCCTAATATTTCTACTTTACCAAACTACTTGCCTATTTAAATTAACATTCTCGTGGTACTATGAGATTAAGCATGGATGGACTTGAAAATACGCATGCTACTTTCTTTTATGCCATACAATACGCTCACTTAGAAATGAGGGGTATTCTATCATATATTATTAGGGTAAGTTTATCACAGGTTTACTTAATTATCATCAAGGAAGAATAGAGTGGATTCTTGATCTTAGACGGTAACCTTCATATAATTGAATTACTTATTTATAATTTCTCTTCTTGTCACCTTTATATATATAAGTATTTTTATTTTATAAAAAGTTTGAAAATCCACGCCAAAATGATTAAACTCTCCGTTTAAAGTAAAACGAAGATTCATTATTAGAAACATTTGTGTCCACGGATCGATACTTGGTTCTTATCAATACTATTCTACATATACGATAGGTACACTTGCCTATTTTCTGTGTGTTTAGTCTTAGTAGAAATCACTTTTATATTTAAAACATGATCTTGTGCAAAAGCTAAATCTCCTCTATTATATTCAATTGTACGCACAGCATACATCAAATTTTTGGCGCCGTTGCCGGGGACGCGGTACGTTTCTATGAAAGATCCAAGTTTTAATTTAATCTTTGTTTATAATTGTAAAAATTTATAACTTTTATTTTATTAATTATTAGATTAGAAATTATTTTTTTAAGGCTAGACTAACCTTTACTTTAGCTTAATTAACTTATATCTTAGTTTAAAATATCCTAACTTTTAGTTTAACTCACTAACCTTTAGTTTTTAAATAAGTTTAACTTTGATTTAACCCCATGTATGTCCTCTACATTCGAACCTGAGCTTGTTTCTCCAATTTCTGAACCGGGACGAAATTTTTCGACAAGCACGTAAACGGACTGCAGAAAATGTTGAAATAATCAAAGACGAGTCAGTAGATGCCACCGATTTAGGAGAAAATCAAACCGAAGAAATGATGGAAGCACAAAACAATGAACCAAACATGAGCCAATATGCCAAGCCAACACTCGAAGGCTATGGAAATGGATTGGCTCCACCCAATATCACTGAACATTTCAAAATCAAATTAAGCACCATTCTGTGGTGGAAAATTCAGTTCAATTTCACGGTCTCCTCGACAAGGACCTTCTTTCTCATATATCTTGATTCTAACGAATTTGCAGAAACTTTAAAATTCAAAATTGTTCATAAGATCATATCAAACTCAAACTCTTTCCTTTCTCTATAATGGGTCAAGCCTTAGAATGGATAGATTCTCTTTATTATGGTTCCATCACTAATTTGGACCATATGGTTGAGCAGTTATTCCTCAAATACTTCATGCCTGATAAAACTGCCAAATATCGAGCCAGCATTACCGGATTCTGGACCAATGATGATGAGTCGTTACAAGCAGCATGGGAGAGATACAGAAGTCTTATGAGAAGATGCCCACATCATGGACTGAGCGTATGGTTGCAAGTACAAACTTTCTTTGATGCACAATCCAGTCAAAACAAACACGACATCGACCAAGTCGCCGGTGGAGACCTGGGATCCAAATAACCAAACGAAGCATTTGAAATCATGGAGAAAGCAGTAAAGAAAAGTTTTGCTTATAACCCACCAAGATCTACACCAAAATATAAAGGAATGCACCACGTCGATTTCAACACTCTTGTCACCGCACAGCTTGAAGCACTCTCGAAGCAATTCGAACAACTTCAAGCTGAACTATCAAAAACTAAGATCACCTGTGACACCTATGGAGGAACACATAATACAAGTGACTGCATACAATTCATTATGGCCATGGAAGAAGTTGACTTCATCGCTCGTCAAAACAATGATTTCAGCAACAAATACAATCCAGGTTGGAGAAACCACCCAAATTTCAGTTGGAAAGACAGAGGTAACACTCAAACTCTACCCTGATTCAAAAAGAGGCTGACGAACCAACCCTTCCGACCTAAACCTCAATTCCAAGAACAACGTTCCAGTAGCCATCAAAATCCGAGCTACTAAAAAAATTGAAGAAATGTTGATCCAAATCAAGATCAAGACTGTGACACTCGTCAATTTCAGGTTAACTCCGTTAAACCGAACGCCTTTAATTCAAACTCAAGTCTACATGAACTATGTCATTCTAGTTAACGCATTCCTCATTGCATTTAATTAGGGCTTAAATTAAATGTGTCAATTATTACACAAATAGTCATTCGGAGTTTTACCGAACCGTACACGAGTCGACTCAAACCGTTGGTGAACAAACAATAATTAATATGAACAAGTACTTGGTATAATACGTATTATGTTATAATAATATATGATTATATGTGACTATGTGCTTGTGTGTGTAGCATTATATCATGGATGAAATAAACTAGAATGTACTAGAATTAGATTAACTAAAAGGTTAGGGGGTGAATTGTAACATGATTAAATATTTAAACAACATATTATCCTAACCCTAATCCCCCCCCCCACCAACTACTTCCACGGCTGCCCATCCTCTCCCTTCACCATTCACGGCCGCAAACACACACCCTCACACACACACAAGTTATTTTCAAGATTGTTTGAAGGATCCAAGGTGCTAACTAGGTTTTAACACCCTCTCTAGCCTTCCTATTGATTTAGTTGCATCATTAAACATGTTAATCAAGAACCCTAAATCTTAGAATTGATGAATAATGATGAGTTAGGGTTTATTTATGCATTTGTTGATAAACACAAGTAAATTGATTACTAGTTATCTTGAAATTGATTGTCAATTGCATGTTTGTTTAATATTGAACTTTTATGTAAACCCTAGATATGCATGAAAAGTTAAATTGAAGAGCATGTTTGATGTGTTATGTGTCTAGTAGGGTTTATGCATGGATTATGGAAGAAAAACTTGTTTAGTATTGTATTTAGATGTAAACAGCATGCTGATTGGACTGAAAATCCGTTTATATTTGACTGTAAGTTGGTGTTAATGATATAATTTGAAGTAGTTATTAATTGTTTGATGTAATATGTCGAGTCTAGTTTCCAGGGAATGCAAGTTTGTAATTTTTGGACACGTGGAAGTCACTTTTTGTGAATTTATAAATTGGTTGCGCAGTTCTGATTCGGGAAGCCTTTTTATAGGATGATTTGTTAATAGCATATCTCACAAACAACAAGACCAATAAAATTAATTCCACCTCTGGAAGATAATAAATTGAATTTTGAATCTAATCCAGTTGGTCTTTCATTAATTGGATTAACCATGTAATGGGACTAGTCGAGAACTTTTTGTTGCGCATGATAATGACTGCTGTGTACCTACTGTGTTGATTTTATTCTTGTGATAAAACTGAACATGCTAAAAATATAATAAAAATATTTCCCAAAACCTATCTCACGTGTTCTTCTGTGGTAAATTTTAATGATTTTATCTGCATGTTATGAAGAGTGAAATAGAGTCTTCTTGACGTCCTAAATTCTGTCTTGGAAACTTAGTTGTTGAATTCTTGACGGAATGTGAAAAGTTGATTGTTGATCAATGTTTGAGTTGTCTTTGACATATATGCCCTTGTAATTGATGATGTACTGAAAATATATCGTAGTGACATTAAATACCATACTTGATCACACTCATAACTTATCACCAATGTGTGTTGAGTCGCACTTGTTTCACAAGTGTAACACGAACATACCTCATGCATATCTTTGAGGTTTCGAGTCTAGAGACTCACTCATGGTTCAAAACACTTAGAAATCTCATTTTTGTTTTAGATCACTAGTGAGGATTTACTTTACGCATGCTTTTTCTCGGACATCTGTAACTTCGCAAACAGTGTGTTTCACGGCCCCTTGTACCTTTCAACGTTTTATTAGGGGGAGATAACATACTCCAAACGCTATAGATTTTTGCTTATTATGTATATATCACTTGTAAGGCTAAGTGGCAACAAACCAACTAAGTCCTTTAGAAACAATTGAACTGGTTAATATTGGATGATAGAGAGCCAGTGTTGAGTAGTACTACTGGGTTTGACAAACCCCACCCGACTCTAAACTCGACTGTAGGTCGAGTGGGTGTAATTTTGACTAACACATTACCATGGCCGTGGTTGACATGGAGGCAAGGAAAACGTATATTCGGTCAGTTTCGGTGTCGAACACTTAGTAATACATGTTTTACTGGTTAGCTACCTATTGATATATATTAGAATAACTAAATCCGGTAACGCTAAAACGCAACGATTATGTTGGTGCATTATGCCAGTAGTTCGTTAGTCTTGAGTCTATCATGTCTGTAATCGTTACTTTGCTTATTACATTTTGGTGAACTTGTTGGTTTATGTTTGCTTATCAGCGAAGTTAGTAAGCAGCGAAGTTACGGTCAACTTCGCCTATCCTGTTAGGCGAAGTTGTCGTTTACTATATAACCTAACTTCGGCTGCGGATTTTGTAGCTCTCTGATCGTTTTGTCTTGGACGACTAGGGTTTATCGGTTGTTTGGCTTTACATCTAATAACAAGTAAACCTTTGTTACGTGTTCTTTACGTCTCTCTCGTGTAAACACTCGTATCGTATACGTAGGGGATTCCGCACCCTCGTGTTACGAGATATTCTTATGTAGATCTGACTGGGAACCTACAATTGGTATCAGAGCATTTGCACGTGATTGTGTGGTTCGGGATTATCACACGGGTGTTAAAATCGATCAGCTTGAGTGTTCGCGGATTAGTTTCACGTAAAAACTGTTTGTTTTTGTCCATTTCTTCACAATACATCCATTGTCGCCAATCCTCGTTCCATTTAAAACCTTCTAGTATCAAAGATACAAACTCTAGAACAGATCGTGTTCTTCTAGCGAAGTTGCCATTACCGCTGTTAGGGTTTCAGCAAAGATATAAGTAGCAAAGATATACTAGGCGAAGTTGTGTTTTTGCAAAGTTGTTTAGCGAAGTTAATTAATACCTTCTAACTTCTCCCTTAGCGAAGTTATCACAAAGCAAAGTTATACTAACTTCGCCATTTGCAGTTAATAGAATACAATTTGTGATAGTTTCAGTTCTCGTTTCGGCTAAGTATGACTTCGATAAACATTACTGAACTGGTAAAAATGGAAGTTGAAGCTGGATCAGTGACTAAACCTCCAAAGTTACTTAAAGGGACTGATTTTGTTGCGGGGAAAGACAGGTTTGAGCAGTATGTGAAGTATCAAGATGCAAAGATGTGGGTATGTATTCAGGATGGATATATCCCTCCAACAACTGAGTTCGAAGGTCATGAGCAACTAAAGAAGTATAATAAGATGGAGGATGATGAGAAGAAGATGTATGAGGCAGAAAGTAAAGGATTGGCAGCAATAACCATGGCACTACCTCAAGAGTCCTACACACATTTAAAAAGTACAAGCCCGCTAGAGAATTGTGGGAAGTGTTAGAAAACCGTTATGAAGGAAACGTAGGAATTCGGAACTCAAAGTCAAAATTGTTGAAAACTCAATTCTCGGTATTCAAGTACTTTAAGAATGAATCACTTGATGACATCATAACAAGATACTATCACTTGATGACCGAGTTGAACAACTACTCCATTATGTACATTGAGGTTGAAATTGTAGAAAAACTTCTGGATGCTCTTCCACCAAAATGGGAGATATACACAGTTTTGAAGAGAGAAGATAAAGGGTTTGAAAACTTTGATTTCAAAATGGTGGTCAACAAGTTATGTAATTATGAGATTAATATGATAAAAAAAAGAGACTCCTACTGATCAGGTTCAGAATTCGGGAATGTATGGTGGAAGAGGCTCTCCAAACTCAAGCTCTAAACCGAAATCGTCTGCTTGTTACTCAGGTGGCGAATCAAACTTTACACAAGATGGTCATTTGGTGATGAATATGGATGGAGATATATGCTTTGCAGCTGGTGGAAGTAGTTCTTCAAAACCTCAATCCTCGGTCGCTAACTCTTCCACTAGTTCTTTAAGTGTGAATTACTCAAATATGCCTATGAGTGTAAAATCTGCTAAACAACAATTTGCTCTCTATGTCTCTTTCAGTGCTTCTTATGATAACTACATCAAAGGAAAGATAGTTGACCCTGCAACCTTGGATGAGGATTATGATCAGATAGATGCTGATGACATGGAAGAAATGGATCTGCAGTGGCAAATGGCGATGATAGTAAGAAGGGTAAAACATAAGATGCCTTAAGGCCACTCTAGCTGAGAAAATACATGATGTCTGAACAATTGATCTAAGCTATGAAGTTGTGGAAGAAAAGACCAAACTTATAGCTGAAAAGGATGAACGGATAGCTGATTACCAAATAAAAGTGGTGGAATTTAATATAAAATTTAAACAATTTAGGAATTCTTCCATGATGCTTGATCAGTCCTAAGTGTTCAACGTTCCCTTATAAAAAGGGGGAATTGGATACACAGAAGTTCCACAACCTTTTAATAATAATTATACTTATAATCCCTGTAATTAGCCATATGTTTGTGTTGAGATTGATCAGACCGTAACAGGTAACATGAAATTCAACATTGTACCTGTTAAGGTCCAGGCAAGCAACACTGACGTTAATATAAATGAATCAGTTTAGACAAATTCTCCTATCACAAGTCAAGTTTCAAATTTTGGAAAGTCCGTCGACTCTGTTAAGATGGATGATACGGAGGGAGAATGAAACTCTTGGTGAAAAGAAATCCTCCTTAAACCCATTTGCCCCCCACCCCCTCCCTCCCCCCCTATATGAAACAAACTGTCAGTAACACAACCTTATCTTCTGCCACAACTCCCGAAACGAATGTTCGGATGGACACTAATAGTTCAAACAAGAGTTGCTTTAGATGCCACAAGAGAGGACATGTGGTTAGTAACTGTTCTCTGAAAAGGAAGAAATCTAAACATATGAGGCCAACCAAAACAGAGAATAAAACGAAACCTAAAACTGGTGTTGATAAAAAGTTAAATCCACTAACACTAATCGTTGGGAAAGCCCAAGATTTCCAAGGAACCAACCTCGTTTTTTCCCAGTTAATCATAGAACTGGTAACTTTCAGTCATCCGAAACTTTTAATGCTAGAAACTCGAGGATGTTTGGCTGGTCTCATAATCATTTTCCTAGAAATCTTCCTGTCAGATCAAATGGAAACTTCCCTCAAAAGAACTTTAGACAACCAACGAGTTGGATGCTGTTTAACAGGTTTGACCAACCCAAGACAAGAAGGTCTTGGGTCCCCCACTTTTAATCCGTCTCTTTAACTGTGTAGGAACACTAGAATAAGACTGTGAACAACATGTGGGTTGTCGACAGTGGCTGTTCCAGGCACATGATGGGTAACAAGAAATTGTTACGTGATTGGAAATCCGTACAGGGAGGAAAAGTTAGTTTTTCAGGAGAAAAGTGGAGGGAAAATTTCTGAAATTAGTACTGTAACAAATGGAAGGATCAGGTTGGAGAAGGTTAATTTTGTGGAAGAGTTAAAGCACAATCTTCTAAGTGTCTCTCAAATATGAGACAAAGAATACACCGTGCACTTTACAAAAGGACAAAGCACTCGTGCTTTATCCTGGTTTCAAGATCCCTGACAATTGGGTAGTCATGAAAGCTCCAAGAGAAAAGAATACATATGTGATGGACATGAGATCCACCAAGATGGCAACAGAAGAGTCATGCCTTTTTTCTAAAGCAACAGAGTCTGAGTCAGAATTGTGGCACCGGAGGATGGGTCATATTCATCTACGGAAAATGAATTTCATAATCAAGAATGGTTTGGTACTTGGGGTTCCATTAAAGAGTTTCAACTTTGAAGATCATTGTCTGTCATGCAAGAAAGGAAAGCAGCACAAGAAACTGCATCATTCCAAGATTATTGACTCGATTGTCACTCCCCTAGATTTACTGCATACAGATCTATTTGGTCCCATAAACGTTAAAAGTTTGTATGGAACATCTTACTGCTTAGTTGCGACTGATGACTACTCACGGTACTCGTGGGTGTATTTTATGAAAGCTAAAGATGAAACAGTGCAGTTGGTAATTAACTTGATTACGAAGGTGGAAAATATTGTTGGGAGAAAGGTCAAGTTCATCAGAAGTGATAACGGCACAGAGTTCAAGAACTACCAAATGGAGATGTTTTGTCTGCAGAAAGAGATAGAGCATCAGTTTAGTGCACCAAATACTCCGCAGCAGAATGGAGTAGCTGAAAGGAAGAATAGAATGGGCGCCAGGATTATGCTAGCAGATGCTAAACTTCCCGTGGTGTTCTGGGCTGCGGCTGTCGCCACAGCTAGCTATATCCTTAATCGTGTTTTGACTGTAAAAAGGTTAAATAAAAGATGTTATGAATTAATGCATGGTCGAAAGCCTAATCTGAAAGGTCTTGAACCTTTTGGATCCCCTTGTATGATCTTAAAGAGTAATTCAAAATTTGGTGAGAAAGTTGACGAAGGTATTTTGTTGGCTATGTGGTTGGTTCTCCCAACATAAAAGTCTTTAATCTATCGAACAATAAGGTTGAGGTGGTCTATAATACGGACGTTACAAGTTACAAACCACCAACGCCTAGCATGGGACCAGAGGAGGCTTTTGATTATGAGAAATTGTTGAAGTCTTTTAACTTACCATCTATTGAATTTTCAGATATAAAGGATGGCCACTCAGATGCTACTTGATGAAGAAGAGGCCACCACGCATTGTCCAAAGTTTACTGATAATCAACCTAAAGTGTCAAGTGCTGTAGAAACCCTTGTTATCTCAAATGGTGATAACTTTATAAATCCGTTTCACACTCAACATGATTCAGATGACCTCACTCCTAATTTAGGTGAAGACTTGGAGGTTGCTCCTGTCTAAACCACCAGAATCCACAAGAATCATCCCTTGGAGAATGTGATTGGCAATCCTTCTGATGGAGTACGAACCAGAAGGAGCTTGGAAGAAAACACATGTGTATATGCGAGCATTGAAGACAGTGGTATTATGAATGAATGCTTGTATACCTGCTTTATCAGTCAAATTGAACCAAAGAACTATCAGATGGCGTTGAAAGATATCGTGGGTCGAAGCCATGCAATAAGAATTAGCACAGTTTAACAAATTGGAGGTATGGCAGTTGGTTGAAAAGCCACAAGATGTGCATGCAATCAGTATGAAGTGGGTATTCAAATGCAAGAGAGATGAGAAAGGGTTAATCGTCCAGAACAAAGCAATATTAGTAGTCAAGGGATTTAATCAACAAGAGGGGATTTACTACAATGAGGTGTTTGCTCCTATGACAAGACTGGAGGCAATTCGACTTTTCTTGGCCTTTGCCGCTCGCAAAGAAATGAAGGTGTTTCAGCTAGATGTTAAGAGTGCCTTTCTAAATGGCAAGGTTAATGAAGTGGTATATATCGAGCAACCTCCAGGCTTTCCTGATCCAGACTTTCCAGATCATGTGTAATAGCTCAGTAAAGCATTATATGGTCTACATCAGGCTCCACGAGATTGGTACGCAACGTTATCTAATTACATGCTGGAGAATGGTCTTGTGAGAGGAAAGATTGACAGTACATTGTTTGTAAAGTGGAATGGGAAGGACTTTCTTCTCGTTCAGGTCTATGTGGACGATATCATCTTCGGGGCCTAAAAGATTTCTATGTGTCAGAAATTTTAACTGGTCATGAAGAAAAGGTTTGAGATGAGCGCCATGGGTGAATTAACTTTCTTTTTGGGTTTACAGGATCAGAAGAAGGATGGCATGTTTATTCATCAAACTAAATATGTTAACGATGTGCTCAAACGATTTAAGATGGAAGAAAGCACTCCGTTCGACAATCCAATATGTGTCAACCACAAACTGGTGTTGACTCCGACAATGATGAAGACGTGGATCCCACTCAGTACCGGGATATAATAGGTTCTTTGATGTATTTAACTGCTTCCAGGAATGACATTATGTTTGCAGTTTGTCTTTGTGCTCGTTTTCTGGCTAATCCAAAGGAGTCGCCCATGAAAGGCGTGAAGAGAATTTTGCGGTACCTTAAAGGAAAGCTTAAGTTGGATCTCTAGTATCCAAAAGGAGGAGAACTGGATCTGGTAGCATACACAGACTCTGACTATGGAGGATGCAATCATAATAGAAAGTCAACAACTGGTGGTTGTCAGTTTCTTGGTGGAAGATTAGTGTCGTGGCAATGCAAGAAGCAGACCTCTGTTGCCATATCCACCTGAGAGGCGGAGTACATGGCAGCATCATATTGCTGCTCCCAGGTTTTGTGGATACAACCACAAATGCGAGATTATGGTCTGAATTTCACTCAAACTCCTATTTGCATAAAAGTTGAAGTGATACAAATTAAATCTGCTCCATTTACTGTGGAGAGTCATTATGAAATGTGCATGTCTCCACATATATCTCTCCAAATGATAGGCAGAAAAGTGATTACCCAGTCATAAACGAGCCCGTTAGGTGTCTTGATCCACGCGTATATTGTATTATCTTACTGCAGAAAAATTATATATATATATATATATATATATATGATGTCGTCTGTTGCCTTTGAAATTCAAAAGGGCTAATACAACAAGGATGAGGCACAAATTGAGTCTTGTACGCACTAAATGTAAGGCTTGTAAGGCCGACTCTCGTGTACATGTTTTAATCAGACACTACGGGTCGAAGTCATATCGGGGTGATCTGGGGAAAGCCAAATACGTCTTGATAATAGATAGGAGGCATCACAGGTCCTTAAGTGGTGTCCTAATATGTTTTTAATGGGACGTTTTTGGGTGGTTAATGGATATATTATGCAACCATAAAATTGGTTTCATAGTCTTATTTGCGATATCAGGACACTTTTTGAGTTCCGAAACTTATTACGACCCCTTTACATGTAATGTTTTTCTCGTTGGTCCTATTAAATGAAAGATCTTATAAAATAGCATTTAAGGATGCTTTTGTGCGTTCTAAAAAGCCCATTTTCTTGTGGTGCGCATTTATTTCAGACTTGTATGTACTGTTTGTTTTTAAAACTTTAATAATGATGTTTGATATAACTAATGACTACGATCCTGTTAGTTCACACTCTCTAACGGTAAAATTCCGTTAGTGGATTTTTAGGGTGTGACAAAGACAATTGAAGAAGAAGAGAAGGCCGACTCAAGAGCCGTTGACATCAGCGGAGTATTGTTAAAACATGAAGCTGACCTAAAAAGTCAACAAGCATCATTGTAAAATCTAGAAACTCAAATCAGACAAATTGCCCGACAATTGTCCGAAAGACCACCTGACGCTCTTCCAAGCAACACTATAACCAACCCTTATGCAACAGCCAACGT
The DNA here is from genome assembly GCF_021521415.1 of Bidens hawaiensis. Taxonomy (NCBI): domain Eukaryota; kingdom Viridiplantae; phylum Streptophyta; class Magnoliopsida; order Asterales; family Asteraceae; genus Bidens; species Bidens hawaiensis. The sequence continues at coordinate 75,792 of NW_027500614.1, forward strand.
TGTTACTTTGAGAAGTGGCACGACCACTATTGCCTCACCAACTTCAGAATCAGTTATAGAGAAGGAAATCCTTGATAAGACGCAAGAAAGAATTATCCCAACAGGCACCGTACAACCTAAGGAACTAGTCCAAACTTATGTTCCACTTATCCATATAAAAATATACATCTTTTTAGCATCAAATAATCTCTAAAGAGTTCAACTTTATCGTATAATATAGTTAAAATAACTACTTATCATGTCAAAATGTATTTTCAGGTGACTCCAAGCCTCAAATGAAGAAACGAATTAAAAGACAAAGAAAAATCAAAGAAAACAAAAAAATAGCAAAACATGGGGCTGTGCTTCAGAAAACACGGGGTTGTGCTTCAGAGAACATGGGGCCGTGCTTCAGGAAACTTGGGGTTGTGCTTTTGGAAACACGGTGCTGTGCTTTAGGAAATACGGAGCTGTGATTTTGAAACACGGGGCCGTGCTTCAGGGAACACGGAGCCGTGCTCACCTTTCAGAAAAGACAAAAATCTATAAGAAAAGACAAAATAGTGGATATCTAGACACCGGGCCGTGCTTCAGAGGACACGGGGCCATGGTCACCTCCAGATAAAGACCAAAGAATTTAAGCACATGTCAACAAAAGAACGGGGCTGTGCCTCTTTGGCCACGGGGCCGTGGTCACCTTCAGATTAGACAAAAAGAATTTAAGCACATATCAATAAAAGCACGGGGGTGTGCCTCTGAAAGCACAACTACGTGGTGAGTCATCATGTATGATCTGACAACATGCAACTGGGACACATAGACACGGTGACGTGCTTCTACCTCCAGACATCCTATCAATAGAGGCACTTGTGGCATTTCAGAAGTGTGCTTGAAGAAGATTTTTAACCAAGTTTCTCTTATAAAAACACCCATATTACACTCATGTTGAAGATCTTGTGAGGAGTTTGAAGGCTTGGAGGTTATCATCATCATCCATCATCATCAACATCATCATAATCCATCATCATCATTAAGAAGGGAGATTCATTCACATTTGGTTAGATTTTTTTAGTTTAATCATATGTTTGTTATTATCATCTCTTTTAATGTTTACAACAATGCTCATTATGAGCTAAACTCCATTCACCATCTAAAATCTATGAAGAAGTTTTGTTTTACATGATGATTATATAAAACAAGTGATTTAGTTTGGTAAAGTACATGGTTATTTTGCAATTATCTTTTGATGAGAAATGTTTCACTATCTTAAATCAATAATCCAAAGTTGGTGATTAACAATCGTATTCACAGTCATTCATGATTGATTCATGTTCTTGAAAGATAGAATACTTTGATAATTTATCGAAACATGGATCTTTATATTGTACTTAGAAATGATGAGATATAAGTTATGATCTGTTTATCAAGTTTTGCTAGTTCTGAAATAACATCGTTAACACGATTGCTTAGGTTATCATGCTAGTTAAAGAAATCATATGTTAACGGAACGTGTAATTATAACCTACTTAAATCAACCAATGGGAGGTTGTGTGACTAAACTATAACCACCCAAAGTTGTTAGAATTGGTATCTAAGAAATCGAAGTCAATCCTAATATTTCTACTTTACTAAACTACTTGCCAACTTAAATTGACATTCTCGTGGTAGCATGACCTTAGGAAAGTGTTGACTTTAAAATGCGCATGCTACTTTCTTTTATGTCATAGGATATGCTCACTTAGAAATGAGGGGCTATTCTATCATATATTATTACGACAAGTTTATCACATGTTTACTTTATAATCGTCAAGGATAAATGGAGTGGATTCTTAATCTTAGATGGTAACCTTCATATAATTGAACTACTCGTTTAGAACTTCTCTTCATGTCACCTATATATTATATATAAGTATTTATATTTTATTAAAAGTTCAAAAATCAACCCAAAATGATTGAAACTCTCCGATTACATTAAAACGAAGATTCAATATTAGAAACCTTTGTGTCCACGGATCGATACTTGGTTCTTACCAATACTATCCTATATATACGATAGGTACACTTGCCTATTTTGTGTGTGTTTAGTTTTAGTAGAAATCACTTTTATAAATTTAAAACACGATCTTGTGAAAACCTTAAATCTCCATTCTCTTATAGTCATCAACACAGAACGCACCACATCCACCTATTCCATACCCTGGACGGCTGAAATAGGAGAGATCGAAAGCCCAGTATGGGATGTTTTTAAAACTCTTCAAACAACACCACATCAACATCCCTTTCGTCTAAGCTGTTGCTCAAAAATGCCGAAATATGCAAAGTTTCTCAAAGAAGTGCTGACCAACAAAAGAAAGTTGGAGGAGCTCTCGCATGTCACCCTAAGTGAAGAATGCTCAGCTGTCCTCCATAACAAGCTGCCACCGAAAATGACCGATCCAGGGAGCTTTACTATCCATTGTCTCTTAGATAATTTGTCTATTATTAATGCCCTGGCTGACCTAGGAGCTAGTATTAACTTAATGCAATATGCGGTTTTTGCAAAACTATGGATAGGAGAACCAAAGCCCACCCGCATGAGTATTGAGTTAGCTGACCGATCAGTTAAATATCCTCGGGGCATTGTTGAAAACATGCTTGTCAAAATTTACAAATTTATTTTTCCAATAGATTTTGTAATTCTAGACATGGAGTAAGACAAAAGTGTACCTTTGATTTTAGGAAGACCCTTTTTAGGCATTGCAAAGGCTATCGTTGATCTTTCCACCGGCAAACTCACTCTCAGGGTCAATGATGAGGCTATCACTTTTGACATAGGAAAATCTATGCAACATCCGCAACATCACGATGACACATTATATTGTGTTGACATCATTGATTCTATCGTGAGTTGCCATGTGCGGTATTCCTCCATCAATAAAACACTAGAAACACAAGTCTTATATGAGATCACCTAATGTAATGAAAAAAAAAACCATCAATCGAAGAACCACCAGCCTTAGAGTTAAATAAACTACCTAACCATATCGTACACTCCTTTCTAGAAAAAGACTCTCAACTCCCAGTAATTATTTCATCTCACCTTTCTAAAGAAGAGAAAGACTAACTTCTTAAGGTTCTTAAAAACCGTAAGAAAGCTATCGCATGGAAAATCATGGATATCAAGGGCATCAGTCCTTCCTTTTGTACTCACAAAATCCTCATGGAAGAAGAATACAAACCCGTAGTACAACATCTAAGACGTCTCAATCCCAACATGCAAGATGTGGTGAAGAAAGAAGTAATCAAAATCCCTTTATGCCTGATTAATCTACCCAATCTCATACTCACCTTGGGTTAGTGCAGTTCAAGTAGTACCCAATAAGGGAGGAATGACAGTAGTAATGAACAAGAAAGATGAGCTAATACCAATAAGAACCATCATAGGCTGGCGAGTTTTCATTGACTACCGGAAGCTTAATGACGCCACAAGAAAAGATCATTTTCCACTTCCTTTTATCGATCAAATGCATAAAACGTTTATATGGAGAAATGTTCTACTGTTTTCTTGATGGATTCTCCGAATACTTTCAAATTTTAATTTCTCCGGAAGATCAGGAGAAAACAACCTTTACATGTCCGTATGGCACCTTCGCCTACCGAAGAATGCCATTTGGACTATGTAATGCTCCGACCACCTTCCAACGTTGCATGTGGCCATCTTTCATGAAATGATCGAACACTCTATGGAAGTTTTCATGGACGACTTCTCAGTCTTTGGAGACTCCTTCGATCATTGTCCGAAAAACCTAGTCAAAATGTTGGCTAGGTGTAACGAAGTAAATTTAGTACTCAACTGGGAAAATGCCAATTTATGGTCAAAGAGGGCATTTTTCTCAGTCATAAGATATCTTAAGCAAGACTAGAAGTTGATAGGGCAAAAATCGAAACCATATCCAAACTTCCGTCGCCAACTTCAGTCAAAGCCATTAGAAGTTTTCTAGGTCACGCATGATTACATCGTCACTTCATAAAAGACTTCTCCAAAATTGCTAGACCTATGACAAAACTTCTAGAGAAAGACGCACCATGCGTCTTTTCTGAAGAATGTGTTGAATCAATCAACATATTGAAAGACAAACTTGTCAACGCACCAATCAAGACTACACCCGATTGGACCCTTCCATTCAAGATCAGGTGCGATGCAAGTGACTTTGCAGTTGGAGCCGTACTCGGGCAACACAAAGAAAAACATTTTCATGCAATTTACTATGCTAGTAAAACTCTTAACGATGCACAAGAAAATTACACCACAATAGAAAATAGTTATTAGCAGTAGTTTTTGCCTTTGAAAAAATTAGATCTTACCTAGTTCTTTCCAAAACCATAGTTTACACCGACCATGCCGCCATGCGATACCTTTCAACAAGTAAGATGTAAAACCCTGACTTATCAGATGGATTCTACTACTCCAAGAATTTGACATAGAAGTTAAGGACAAAAAAAGGAGTAGAAAATGTAGCTGCAGGCCATCTTTCACGCTTAGAATGCCCAGCTTCAGAAGACATCACAAGGAAATTATCGATGATAATTTTCCACATTAAGTTCTCATGCATATCCAAGCATTCATGAAAGAGGATGACGAAAGTCCTTGGTTTGCCGATTTCGCGAGCTATTTAGCTTGCAGAATCCTAAGAAAAGGGCTAACTCATCAACAATGGAAGAAATTCTTCTTTGACCTTAAGTTCTATTTCTGGGAGGATCCGTACTTGTTTAGGATAGGAGCCGATTAAGTTGTTCATAGGTGTGTATCAGGAAAGGAAGCTTAAAGAAGGTGGGTAGAACTGCTAAATGACTATGATTGTGAAATTAAATACCATCCGTGTACACCTCATCCGTCCAAACATCTTTCAATAGTGAATACGAGTTAGATTCGATCCTAACCCAAGATCCGAGCTCCACACCGATGTTTAATAACGACTATTCACGCTTCCGCACCGGGGTTCGGTTCTATCAATTTGTTGAGTCAAACAATTGACCTAAGGGGGGAAGTTTTGAGTCAAAGATTTGACCCGAATGAAGTATATGGAAGATTGGAATCTTCTCAACCTCCTCAGAATTCGCTAAGTATGGATCCGGGCACACCTCAGACATCCGAGCAAGGTTTTACTTAGCCGGGTATGATATTTTGTCTATCGGGAAAGGTTTACTTCAAGAAGTCTTCTTTAGTGGATATCCGAGCAGGGTTTGCAAATTAGTGCATTGCCGGGCAAGGTACACTAGTTTATGTAAATCCGGGCAAGGTTCACTTTATCAAGCAAGTTTGTTCTTCAGAGCCAAGTATGTTACTCTTCCGAGTAAGGTTTGGTTAACCAAGTCCAAGAAGCCAAGTGATTGGAAGACCGGGCAAGGTATTCATTAATAAATATGGTCCAAGTAGGCTTGATGAAAATGGAATATCTCTAAGTAACATCGGGCAAGGTTCAACTCAAGCAAGGTATTATTTTCCCGGGTACACTTTGCTAATAAGTTATTTTAGCAAAAAGTTGAAATGGATCATTAAAGAACAAGGTTGCTCGTAAGGGTTTATCGGGCAAAGTCTGGCAAAGTCAAGAAGACTGAAGTCTACCCGGACTCTTCAAGCAAAGTCTACTCGGAAACTGACCCGAGGCATACTTCTATGTTACCAAGTCCTGAAATTTGGTAGAGTACACAGCATACTCGAAAAATGAAGATTTATGAAAAGCCTACCTGGAAGACTTGTTTTACACTTAGTTTATTTTGAATATGTACGTTTTATTTAGGGTTTCTAGAAGGAATGACAGCTGTCCTAGGTTGGCAGGCCTATAAATAGAATGTTTAGGGCAAGCCGCCAAGGAGACACAAACAGAGAAAGAAACATACACACGAGACACGATATTCACGGATAAGGATAGATAGACACATTTATTGAGAGAGAATATCGTGTGACGGCTGTCCTAGGATTCCTAAAACCCTAAATCGATTATCCACTTTGTATGATGAAAATTATATAGATGGAAATATTTTGAGTGAATCCTGTGTGTGCTTTCTACCTTTGATTATTCATTGCAACTACCCTGTTTGTTATTGATTCTGCCTTAAACAAACATTAATCTTTCTAAATATAGCAACCTATCATTAACTCTCTTGTCGGCATATTAATCTGTGTGAGTTATGACATGATTAAGTAAGATCCAGCTGAAATCGAGGGGCCTGACAAGTGGTATCAGAGCTTGTTACTGCTATTTTGGAAAGATTGTTGCTGATTGAAGATTTGAAGAAGAATGACGTAAGCAGACCACTGTTCCATTGATTTGTGACGTCAGCAGCCCTGTTTTCATTTTTCTTCCAGATCTACAATCTACCGGTGTTTTCTCTTCCTTATTTCAATTAAAGTTCTAATCTTTATATCTAAATCTTATTCTAATCACATCAGACACATCAGATCTGAGCATTCTGTTTTCAGATCTGATTATTTTGAAACTCTGTTTTTACAAAGAAACTGATTTTTGTTTTCTCAAAATTGTCTGGATATGAGAAACAAGAGGTGTCTACTAACAAAATACCAAGGTTGTATGGACAGGAAAACTTTACCAAATGGAAAGTACTCTTTGAAGCAGCCGTTTGCTACAATGATGTTGATATATGGAATTCCATCAAGAATGGTCCACAAGCTACTGTTGAAGAAGGTGCAAATCCGCAAGCAACTGATGCTGTGAGAGAAAGGATGAGAAAGGTTGATGACAAGGCTTTAGCTATGTTGAAGCTAGGTCTGTCTTGGGAAATACTTACCAAAGTTCCACATCATCCCACTGCCAAGGCATTGTATGATGCAATTCTTGAGATGTTTGAAGGAAATGTTGAACTCAAGAACATCAAGAAGCAGTGATTGAAGCAGCAACTAGAAAGATTCAAGTATAAAGAAGGAGAAAGGTTGAAATCAATTCTGGAAAGGTTTATGGGAATTGTGAATGAGCTCAGAACCACAGATTATGTCATGTCTGATTTTGATCTCAACACCAAGCTGCTAAACTCTATGCCAAAGGAATGGTATACTGCCTTAAAGTTGATCCTCACAAAGCACAACTTCAATGAGCTAAAGGTAGATGATGTGGTGTGTTTTCTTCAAGCTGCAAAGATAGAAATGATAGAAAATGAAATGATAAGGGAGGAAAGACCCTGCTTCAATGTTTCAAATGCATTGATTGCACCTATGGGTAATCTGACTACCAAGAATCAGGAACAGATTCCTATCATTGAAGAACCTGTTGAGCATAATGCTGACAATACAAAGGCTTTCATTGGTGGTAGCACAAGTAATCAAGGAAACCAACAAAGATTCAATGTGCAATTGATTGATGACACTGATTCTGCCTCTATGCCAAGTGGAAATGTTCCTCATACAGGTACAGGACATGGTCAAAGCAATGATACACAGGCTTTGCTGTCTATGTTTACTGAGTCATATAATGGATTTGTTGCAAAGAATTTGATTCACACAAGTGTAGTGCAAGATGATCTAGAGCAGATAGATGCTGATGATTTGGAAGACATGGATTTGAAGTGGAAAGTTGCAATGTTAGCTTTGAGAAGTAAGAGGTTGTATAATAGAACTGGTAGATCTCTAGTTTCTGGTCCAAATGAAAGAATTGGATTTGACAAGTCAAAGGCAATCTGCTATAATTGCCAACAGCCAGGACATTTTGCAAGAGAATGCAACTTGCCAAGGAACTATCAGATGAATCAATTTCCGAATCAACAACCAAGAGTCAACAAAAATACCATCAAAATCAGCAAAGAAACAACAACCAAAACTTCAATAACAACTTCAATCCCAACAACAACTATATTCCCAACTTCAACAACTTTCAGCCTCAAATGAATAATTTGAATCAAAGTATGCATCAGAATCAAGGTTTTCAAATGAACAACAATCAAAACCTTCAAGCTGCTCAAAATATTCCAAACAACATTGTTCCAGCCAACCAAAATCAACCAAGAAATCAAGGAAATGTGGCAGTGACTACACAACATGAAGGAAATTTTGATTGGAGTAATCATGAAGAAGACATTGCAGATGATATAAAGAGGGCAAATGTGGCATTCATGGCTATAATTAAGAAAGAAACTGGATCATCATCTCAGGTACACTCTGCTCCAACTGTTGATTTAAATGAACTTATCAATGAATTGAAAATAAAAGTAGGCAAGCTGGAAAGTGAGTGTTTTAAAAAACAAAGTATCATCAATACATATGAGGCAAGTGAACTAGTGAGTGAAGAAAGAATGAAAAGTTTAGAGGAAGACTGTGTAAACAGTTACAGAGCTCAGAAAAGATTCATCACTGAAATTGATGGTGTAACGATTCCGGCAAATCCAGGTATACCCTAGCCGGTATATACTATTTACGTGTCATTTAAATATTGATTATATGAGTTATAGTACGTATATACGAGTATATATGATTCATAGTACGAATCATACTCGATTATATAGTGAATCGTATTGGAATTACAATTAACCAATGAACGATTATTGAAACCCGAACGAATCGGGAATTACATTATAGACGAAGTATATAATGTTTAGTGATATTTACGAAGTATTAATGCTTCGGGATAAGTAAATTATAGCACAGAAAAAGGATTTCGATTTAATGGTACGTCGGTACGCTAAACGAAACCTTTAACACCAAACCAAGCAAGAGACGATCAATCAAGCCGAAAAAGATGCGTAATTATTAATAATATGATGTTTTAATGTCATGGGTTAAGTTTTTAAAGTTTTTAAATCAGTTTTATATAAATTTTATGTTAACCCGAAAAACAACCATTTTAGGCTCGTTTTAAGCCGAATTACGAGTTTAAACGAGAAACGAACTGAACCAGATTATCCACAACATTATCCGGATTACACAATCCAAATGTGTGGCTAATATTGAAGTTGTGGGACCCACCCCCCACACCACCATATGGCCGGCCACCCCCACACCCCTTTTACACATTCCATTTTTTTTTCTTTCATCCAAACTCTCTCAAACTCTCTCAATCTTCAAACCTTCATCCAAGATTCATCCATTTTTCACCAAGATCTCAAGGTATATGCATGAATTGATGCTTGAATCTTGTTTTTAATTTCATAATTCTTGAGAAAAGGAGGTTTTCATGTAAAAAATGGGTGAAAACCCGAGATGAAACCGATTCTCGTATGATCAAGGGATGTATACAAGTTATACAAAGGATCTTGATCCAAGTAATTAGTTAAAAGTGTTTAGAATGAATTTTTACGGTTGAAATCTTGTCAAATGAATTTTCCATGTGAAAAACGGGTGAAAATCCGAGATGAAACCGACTCTTGCATGACCAAGAGATGTATACAAGTTATACAAGGGATCTTGGTCCAAGAAATGAGTAAAAAGAGTCGAGAACGGATTTTTACGGTCAAAATCGTTGTTTTGATGTTTTAACCGACACTAGGAAAGAAATGGCTTGATTGTGGGTATAACTTGCTTGGTGTGGTGTTGATGTGCTTGTAAGTGTTGTATCTAGCGGCTAGCAAAGGCTAGAAACCGAGATCCTTGCGATCTAAAGCTAGAAAACACAAAATAGTTCGGTTTTCGTGTGTTTATGAAATTTGGACAGATTTTCGTGTGCTTAGAGTCGGGTCACGAAATTTCACAGAGATGATCTACACATGAAAATATGAGATCTGTGAATTTTTGGTAATTTTTGGATAAAAGATGAATATTTGGTGAATTTAATGCTCGGTTTTGGCCAAAAATAGTGAAAAATAGCAAAACATGATGAAAAATTCCGGAAAATTTAGGATAAGCTTTTTATAACATATAAAAGTCACCCACAAAATTTGAGCTCAGTTGGAAAAGTCTAAGTAGGCTTTTCGGTGAAACGAGTTCTAGGGCTTTCTAGCTCGGTTTTGGGTGAAAATGGCTTGAAAAATAAGTTTTAAATTCTGGAAAAATTCCAGGAAGTTATGAGGATGATAGAGATCATCCCAGAAAAATTTGGGATTTTTCTAAAGTGTTTTGGTATTTTTGACATATTTAGTGTTTTAATAAGATTTAAAAATAGATAAATAAATGTAAATATAGGAAAATAAATCTGGAAAAATTCCAGGAAGTTATGAGGATGACAGAGATCATCCCAGAAAAATTTGGGATTTTTCTAAAGTGTTTTGGTATTTTTGACATATTTAGTGTTTTAATAAGATTTAAAAATAGATAAATAAATGTAAATATAAGAAAATAAATCTGGAAAAATTTTGTAAAATTTTCTTTCTGTCAAAATAAGTTTTGTGCAAAATTTCAAGACCCGAGACTAATCGGGTAATTATTTGTGCTAAAAAGAACATAAAAACAAGTTTTTAAAGCTTAAAACGTGTAAACCGGCAAAGTTCGCATAAGCGAGCTGACTGGTACACGAAAACTTTAAAAATGGACTATTTTCATAAATCTAAGTAAATTAAGTAAAAATAAATCATCCGAAAATAATTCGGATGATTTGGGTAATTTTACCCGATTTTACCGTTTCCGGCACCGAAATACCGGAAACGGGCCCCGCGGCCAAACGGGGTGTCAAACCGAGCTATAATTTCATCACTTTAACTAAATTGACTGTCAAACTCTAAGCAATGTTACCATCTGAGTCCTTAGAAGTGTCGCGGGGTTAACGTTGTCCTCGGATCGAGTACAGTACTGGGTTAACAATGTCCCCAGATGTACCGATTAATACGGATTTAGTTTATGGGAATTATATAGTAACGACTAGATATTATATTACAGATCCAGGCACGTAGCTGTTCATTGTATTACCCACAGACTCACAAAAAGGTGAGTTTTCACGAGCCCCTTTTTATGAATTGTTTTAATTATATTTTCCCGGGGCGGAAAACATGTCTTATTTAAAGTATTTAAGTACATACCGATCGTATGGAAATACTTGTACATTTATATATATATATGGTCTGATGCACAGAATATATAAAATGTTTATCATGTGTTATTGTTCTGGGGTAACATAGTTCCCAGGGGTTATTATTGTTCAGGGGTAACATAGTTCCCAGGGGTTATTATTGTTCTGGGGTAACATAGTTCCCAGGGGTTGTTATTGTTCTGGGGTAACATAGTTCCCAGGGGTTGTTATTGTTCTGGGGTAACATAGTTCCCAGGGGTTGTTATTGTTCTGGGGTAACATAGTTCCCAGGGGTTGTTATTGTTCTGGGGTAACATAGTTCCCAGGGGTATTTATTGTTCTGGGGTAACATAGTTCCCAGGGGTTATTATTGTTCTGGGGTAACATAGTTCCCAGAAAGTTAATGGAAATGTTCTGGGGTAACATAGTTCCCAGCATGATTATATTGTTAATAAATGATTATTAAAATGATTTGTCAGTGTTTATTTAAATCAGTGAAACTCACCAACTATTCGTAGTTGACCCGTTTTCTTTACATGTTTTCTAGGTATGCCCAAGTTGGAATGATTGATATGTGCTTAACTATCTGTGCTACCTGTTGGAAGCTTGCTGCTCTATGTTTTGTAATGAATTTATTAATGTATTATCGGTAAAATATGTGTGTAACACCTAGACAGTAATGAAACTCGCAACAATGTAATATGTTATAAATTAATGTAGTGGTATTTTCCTTATAAGCAATGCTGTTGATATCAGATGTGTCTGTGGCATCCCGTGTACGTTTCCGCTGCGGTTACGGGGTGTTACAGAACTTGGTATCAGAGCCATTGGTTATAAAGAATTAGGATGTCTGAAAGAGATACCTAAAATATAACCAGTAGCTCAAGTATTAAAGGATCTGAATATCAACTAATAATATATTGTGACGAGATCGGGATGAACTTGGATGGACAAGTGGGTTATTATGGTCCGGAACATAATAACAGACTTGTCTGCACGAGGGAATTCAGGGGAAGTCACGGGGAATTTAAATAGGTAAAATTGGCAACATATGTGTAATTATATGATAATATTATTATGTGGTAAAATTGTATAAGTAAGTGCATGTTAATTTGATTTTGAATTACACTATGAAAAGGGACTATATGTTTGTTAACTTGTGTGCAGGTAAAAATGGCAAGAACACCTAGTGTGTCGACGGAAGAGGACCCGGAAGAGGTCAGTTCCGGGGCCTCTGGAAGCCCAAGTGTAGAACCCAGCTCCGAGCCTTCGGAGGCTAGTCATAGTACTTCTAGACAGACCACCCCAGCTAGGAGTGCTAGTTTACCCTCCCCTGCTAGGGTTACCAGGTCTCCTACCCCGCCCGCACCACAGACCGCCCCGATTCCCCCCAGACACGGTCCCCGCCTCACGGCGCGGATCAGTGCCCGTATGTTCCGCCCACTGTTACCCCACCCAGATCCACTTACCATAGGGGCGAGTCCTCCCGCCCCAGTCCGAGCCTGCGACCCTACCTGTGTGGGGTCTTCCGAGGCAGGAACGGGACTTGGCGGCTTGGCTACGTGTTCTCACCGAACAGGTGAACGAGCACTCTGCCGCCCTGGTCGTGGGGGTACAGAGGCGGGCGTACCTCGGGGACAGCATACTTGACCACCAGTATGCTATTAACCAGTTAAAAAGGGAGTGCTCATACTCCCACCGGTTGATCGGCCAGATGGAAACCCGAATGCGGGTTATGGTGGCGGTGTTGGTGGTGCTGGTGGCGGTGTTGGTGGGGTTAGTTTACCACCATGTGTAGATGTTAGATGGTAGAATCTTGAACCGCTTTTTGATACTCCTTGTGAGCAGTTAGTGGTGATGCTAACATAGAGTGAATCTTGTTTAGTGATGATACAACCACTGGCCCATAGAGGGTCTCTTTTAGGGCATATCATTATCGATACTTTTGGGTATCATTCAAGCACTGACCCTTTTACGGGTTATGTCGAGATGATACCGACATAGGGCCCTTGTAATAAAACTTAGTTATGTAATGTTGACTGGAAAGTATGTAAACTGATGTTGGTGTAATATGTATCCATGTTTACTAATGAATGAAATATGTATTGTGTTTTATAATTTGAAATGGTATTGATTATATGTATTTCTTGATGTTGTGTAGAATGGCACCGAAACGATCAACGAAAATATCGGAAGTAGATGTGAGCCGTTTGATTGCTCAACAGTTGGAGGCGGCGATACCGGATATAGTATCGCGCATCGCCGCCAGTATTAATAACTCGACCAATCCAACCCCTCCGAGCAATCAAACGCCCATAAATAATGACGGGGAACAAAATGCTAATCCTCCAAGGAATGATAACACTATTCCGAGTAATGACGCACCGCCTAGGGTGGTCGTTACTGACAGCAATGGCCCTATACCTACGGTAGAGACAAACCGTACGGAACCAATTCGTGCATCCAGGGGATGTTCGATCAAGGATTCATGTTGTGCAAGCCATTAGAGTTTAGCGGGTCTGAAGGACCGAATGGGTTAGTTAAATGGATAGAGAAAATCGAATCAGTGGTGAATATTAGCAACTGTCCCGAGGATTGTATCGTTAAGTACGCCACCTGTACATTCACCGACCATGCCTTGACATGGTGGAACACCATAGTACAGACTCGAGGTCAGGTGGCGACAAACCACATGACCTGGACGGAGCTTAAGGCTCTTGTGTTGGAACATTTCTGTCCAAAGAATGAATTGCAGAAACTGGAAAATGAGTTGTGGAATCTGGAGATGAAGGGGGCGGACCACTTGGGTTATACCAATCGGTTCAATGAACTGTCACGATTAGTACCGTGGTTGGTCACCCCGGAGACGAAGAGGGTGGAACGTTATATTTTGGGGACTTACTCCAGTAGTGAGGAGTATAGTCAACGCGGGGGGACACCGGACGTATGAAAGTGCAGTGACACAGGCTGGCATAGTCACGTATGATTTCTTGCGGAGCGGATCACTAAAGGTGACAGGAGAATCCGCTGGGGGAAAACGGGGTGCGCATGATCATAGAGTCCAAGAAAAGCAGCAAAGCAAACGAGCTAGGCCCGCTGCCCAGAGCTATGCCATGACTAGTTCGGGCGGAAGGCAAGAACCGCAGAAGGGAACGTTTCCTAGGTGCGGGAAATGTGGTTACCACCATAGTGGCGTGTGCAAGGAGGTGGTGTGCCACCGGTGTGGCAGGGTTGGACACTACGCACCAAATTGTAAGACAAATCTGAACAACCTGAACCGACAACCACAACCTATTCGGGCGCAACCATTTAGAACTCAACCAGCCCGACAGCAGAACCCGCAAGGAAACCAGATGGTGACCACTAGCCGTGCTTGCTACGAATGCGGCAGCACGGATCACTTCAAAAGGAACTGCCCGAAACTGAATCAGGGAGGAAACGGGAGACAACTCGCGGGTCAGCCATCGTCGTCCAATCCGGCGCGAGGCCGAGCATTTGTGATGGGAGCGAACGAGGCGCGCCAGGACCCCAGCGTAGTGACAGGTACCTTCCTCGTCTCTGATCATTACGCTTCTGTATTATTTGATACAGGCGCCGATAGAAGTTTTGTCTCCGTTAGATTCCTTTCGATAGCAAACCTTCCTATTGGTGAAACCATAGAACCCTACACCGTAGAGGTCCCTAACGGTAAAACCATGATAGTTAATCGGATTGTTCGGAATTGCCCTTTCATTCTGAGCGAACAATCTTTCTGATCGACTTATTACAGGTAGAATTGGGTAGTTTTGACGTGATAGTGGGAATGGATTGGTTGGCACGTAATAGGGTTGAAATAAACTGTGAAAAGAAAACCGTCAAGATCCGGGTGTCGGATGACGAGGAGGTATTAGTGCAGGGAGAAAAATCCGGCACCATGATACCATTTATATCCCACCTCAAGGTGTTGAAATATATACGCCAGGGATGTGTGGCGTATCTAGCGAGCCTGACGGCCGCTGATTCTGAGGAAAAAACGGGTGGACGATATTCCCGTGGTACGCGAATTTCCACAAGTTTTTCCAGAGGAACTTCCTGGATTACCGCCAACCCCGACAGGTCGAATTCAGAATCGATCTGTTACCACAAGCTGGCCCTGTTGCTAAGGCCCCTTACAGACTTGCACCGTCCGAGATGCAAGAATTATCCAACCAGTTGCAGGAATTGTTGGATAAGGGATTTATTCGTCCCAGCTATTCCCCGTGGGGTGCACCTGTACTATTTGTGAAAAAGAAGGACGGAAGCCTTCGAATGTGCATTGACTACAGGGAATTGAATAAGTTAACCATCAAAAATAGGTATCCTCTTCCCCGGATCGATGATTTGTTCGACCAACTACAAGGTGCGAGCTATTTCTCAAAGATTGATCTTAGATCGGGATACCACCAAGTTAAAATTCAGGAGGAGGATATCCCAAAAACCGCGTTTCGGACTCGCTACGGCCACTACGAATTTCTAGTTATGCCTTTTGGGCTAACAAATGCGCCAGCGGTGTTCATGGATCTCATGAACCGAGTCTGTAAACCCTATCTCGACAAATTCGTCATTGTATTTATTGACGATATTTTGATATATTCAAAAAG
>NW_027500615.1:0-66002 GCF_021521415.1 Bidens hawaiensis
AACGAACCAAAAACGAATTTTTACGGTTAAATCTTTGTTTTTATATCATAACCGAAACCATGAAAGAAATGGGCTTGATTGTGGGTGTAACTTGCTTGGTGTGGTGTTATTGTGCTTGTAGGTGTTGTATCTAGTTGTTAGCAAAGGCAAGAGAGCGAGATCCTTGCGATTTGAAGCTAGAAACACAAGGTAGTTTGGTTTTTGTATGATGTTTGAGATTTGGACAGATTGTGATGTGTTTAAAAGTGAGGTCATGAAATTTTACAAAGGTGTTAGATATATGAAAATATGAATTCTGTGAAATTTTGGTAAATTTTGGACAAAGGATGAATATTTGGTGAATTTAATGCTCGGTTTTGCCTAAAAAATGGTGAAAAATAGTTAAATATCATGAAAAATTCTGGAAAATTCCAGATAAGTTTTTTATAACATGTATAAGTCACACACAAAATTTTAGGTCAGTTGGAGACGTCTAAGTAGTCTTTTCGGTTTAACGAGTTCTAGGATTTTTCTAGCTCGGTTTTAGTGAAAATGGCATGTAAAAGAAGATTTTGGTTCTGGAAAAAATTACAGGGAACTATGTGGATGGCAGGGGTTATCCAGGAAAAATTTGGGATTTTTCTAAGATCGTTTGGTATTTACGACATATTTAGTGTTTAAATGGTGTTTAAAAATAGATAAATTAAATATTAAATATAAAAATTAATTCTGGAAATATTTTTATAAAATTCCCCACTGTCAATAAGTTATTTGTGCAAAATTTCAAGATCCGAGATTAAACGGATAATTATTTGTGTAAAAAACAGATTTTTAAAGCTTAAAACGCGTAAACCGGTAAAGTTCGCCTAAGCGAGTTGACTGGTGTATAAAAACCCTAAAATGAACTATTTTCATATAATTGAGTTAAACAAGTAAAAATGAATCATCCGAAAATTGAGCAATTTTTACCCGATTTAACAGTTTCCGGTGCACTAAAGACGGAAACGGGCCCCGCGGCCAAACTGGGCGTCTAAACCGAGCTCTAATTTCACAACTTTAACTAAATTATCAGTCAACAACTATTTTCGGGTCGTGTGTGACCAAACTCATTTTTGAAACGTAAAAACGGATAACCGTGCTAGGCACGCAAAACGGGGAAAAAAACGACTAATAGTAATTTTGACCAGTGAACGCTAAACGATATCACAATCTGAGTCCTGAAAAGTGTTTCTGGGTTAACATTGCCCCCGGAACGGTTACAGTACTGGGTTAACAGTGTCCCCAGATGTACCGGTTAACACGGTTAAAGTTATATTAATAATGATTGTATAGTAACGGACTTAGGGATCGTATTACAGATCCGGACTAGTAGCTGGCGTACTGTGTTACTTAATTGCTTACGATAAGGTGAGTTTCACGAGCCCCTTTTTCTGAATTGTTTTTAAATATTTTCACGGGGCGGAAGCATGTTACTACTGAAATGTTTAAGTACATAGTGAACGCATGGATTTGCGTGGATTTATATATATATTCTATTGTACGGGAATCGTACGGAAATGTACTAAGATGGTAATTGTCTGAGTTGCTAACATTCTAAGGCCCCGGAACACGAGTGATTAACTGAAAGCAGGTTAGAGTGTGGATAGTACTATTGGTCTGACAAACCCAACTGGTCCGGCACGGATTTGCTGATGTTTCCCAGCCAGTTTGCACATGTCTATTTTGTTGTTATTTATTTTGCTATGTAATGTTAGACATAGCGGTTTGGGGCAGGTCCGTGGGCGGGGGATATGCCACGGGGGTTGTGTGTGATAGTCAGAGGTTTCACTTGTGGGCTCAGCATAATTACAACGCTAATATATGATTATGATAATGATTTATCACTGTTTATTTAAATTAGTGAAACTCACCAACTATTCGTAGTTGACCTGTTTTCTTTACATGCTTTTTAGGTACCCCCAAACTGGAATAATTGCTACATGCTTGACGATGCGTGCTTTTAGTAAAAGCTTAATGATCTTTTTGTATTAAATATGTTAATGTAATGTTGGTAAAAACTTATGTGCTATCGCCTAGACGGGAACTAAACTTGGAACAATGTAATATGATGTAAATTAATGTAGTGATGTTTTCTTTATAAGCAATGATGTTGATATTAGACGTGTCTGTTGCATCCCGTTTACGTTTCCGCTGCGGTTACGGGGTGTTACAACACTCTTCACGAAGGAAGTAGATGGTCATTTGCTGATAGTCCAGGTCTATGTGGAAGATATCATTTTTGGGTCAACAAACTATGTGCTGTGCAAAGATTTTGAGGATATTATGAAGTCGAAGTTTGAAATGAGCGATATGGGAGAGTTGAAGTTTTTCTTGTGATTGCAAGTCGAACAAGTGTCTGATGGGATTTTTATTCACCAGACAAAATTTGTCAAGGATATACTCAAAAATTCAATATGGCTGATTCATTGCCTAGAAGCACTCCTATCCCGCTAAATCATCGAATTGGTCCTGATCCTACCGGGGAGAATGTTGATGAAACACTCTATCGTTCTATGATTGGTTCCCTCATGTATCTTACTGTGTCTAGGCCAGACATACTGTATCCGACCTGTCTTTGTGCCCGATATCAATCCAGTCCAGGGGTCTCTAGTCATTTGCTGATAGTCCAAGGTCTCTGTGGACGATATCATTTTTGGGTCAACAAACGATGTGCTAAGCAAAGATTTTGAGGGTGTTATAAAGTCGAAGATTGAAATGAGCTCTATGGGAGAGTTGAAGTTTTTCTTGGGATTACAAGCCAAACAAGTGTCTGATGGGATTTTTATTCACCAGACAAAATATGTCAAGGATATACTCGAAAAAAATCAATATGGTTGATTCATCGCCGAGCATCACTCCTATCCTGCTAAATCATGGAATTGGTCCTGATCCCACTAGGGAGAAGGTAGATGAAACACTCTATCGTTCTATGATTTGTTCCCTCATGTATCTTAAGTGGTGTCCAATGTTTGTCTTTGGTATCCTCGAGACGATGTATTTGAGTAGAGGGCGTTTTCTGATTCTGACTATGGAAGTCAGCTGAACGCCAAATCGACCACCGCCAGTTGTCAATTCTTTGGTAAGCAGGTTGGTGACATGGCAGTGTAAGAAGCAGACAACTGTGTCACTAGATGCTTCTAGCTGCTGTTCCCAGGTTTTATTGATACAACAACAAGTGCGCGACTACGGTTTGAGATTTCCTACTACTCCTATATTTATAGATAATACTACGGTAATATCCATAACTAAGAACCCAGTAAGTCACTCGAAAACAAAACGTATTGACATACGGTATCACTTCATCCGTGATTGTTACGAGAAGAAGTTGATTACCATAGACATAATTCACACCGACCAAGAAAAAGTTGATCTTTTTACTAAAGCTTTTGATAAAAACAGATTTTGGTATTTGTTAGGGCTTAATGCTATTAAGAACATGGGAGGTGGGAAAGTGAGTGATACCGAGTTTATGGATTCCGACATTTGAGTAACCATTCACCTAATCATATTTCTTTGTAAATATTTGTTTTTTTAAATGGTTTTTGATTTTAGGGGGAGAAATGGTTTGGGAAAATACAAAAACATTTGAAAAGTCTTTAAAATACAAAAACATATGAAAAAGTATAAAAGTCAAAAACATTGAAAAATGTGAGAAATGCAAAAAACAATAGAAAAATGCTCCTCAAAATGAGTTTTGAAGCATGAAAGTAAAATGATAGTACGTTGATCATCTGGCTCCATGTACCGGTAAAATGAGGTATAAAAGTCTATTGATTAATGTCGGTGCATTGGCAGGCTTTAAGAACAAACAAGTAACGGAATAAGTGATATAAACCTAAATAGCCAAATTGAATGATGGGTTAGCATTCTAGCACTAAAGTCTTGGTGATGATGGCAGACAATTATTGTCATACTCAAGCCTTATGTTTCAGTAGATCACCAAAAATAAAGTGTTAATAAAGTGCTTTAAGCGTCTAGTACACGACCTACATTTCGATGGTGTATGGTTCTATGGCCTTAAGTCTTGTATTGATGGGTTGCACTAGGAATATGGAGCCATGAGGTATATATGCGTTTTCATCTAGGTATTCATTAAAATGAATATTTAAAATCCTGCTCAAAGGAACAAACCCTGATAAGTCATTAAACTTTGATTGCTATATAATTTGTACAAAATTCACTATTGACTTGATCAAAAAATGGTAGTCATACATTGTTCCTCCCTTGCACTTGTCTTAATACCAATTAGAAATGGACCCCAGGGGATACAATTTCTGCAAGCCGACAGATGAAATCGTGCATACTCATCCTTGGTAAACGAAGCTTAGGGTATTACTTGATAACATGGGTATGCCTTGTTGTGGAAAACTGTTTCTATGACTGCCAAATTATTTTTTTTTAAATGTTTTGATCTGCTGGTTCTAAGTTTTAGTCAAGTTGGGGTGACATGGTAAAAATCAAATCAAACCTGAGTCGAGATTAGAATCTAATCATTTTCTGATATTATGTGCTTAATTGAACCTTAATCGCATCACTAACATCCTTGAATATTTTGTTTTATAAGTTTAAGTAGTTAGCAATACCCAATGACTTAACATCACACATAATAAAGCCAAAATATAAAACCGTTATGGAAGAACTGATTGATCAATATGATTCCTTTCTCCACTCACAAAAATATGGTTCATTATGTTTGTTATTAGTTCTTATTTTGATATATTTTGTCTTGATTACATCTTTTCATTCATAAATCAAAATGATTTTACATTTATGCTTTATTTTTTATTTTGGTGAATGGTGATTCGGGTCTAAATATCCGAGAACAGGAATCGTGTGATTGATTCTGGCAAATATATTTCAAAATTGGGGTTTAAAAGTACAAATGAATTTTTCCAAGGTCATTAAGTAGGACTTGATTATTTCAAAAATTGTTAAATTGGTTGTATTAAAATCATGTATTCAAAATTTCAAAAGGATTAATCATGGTTAAGGTCATTAATATGGACTTGATCGGAATCGTATGTGTGAAATTTGTCACTGTTAAAAATTGGTTGAATGTTTCAACGTATAAGTACTTAACTTATACGGCGTACAAGTTGTAATGACTTATACAACGTATAAGTCAAATACATATACAGACGATGTGACTTTTACGCGTGGCACAAAAACCGAGGCACCAATGGGCCAAAAAGAGGCCTAATGGGCCCCTTATACTTGCGGCCGCAAAAGGGTGGGACACCCCCCTTGCACATTAACCAAACTAAGATCAAGATCAGCTGAGTTCTGCATCATCCCTTCCAAAACCCTAAAGGTAAACATTAAATTCATGAAGATTTCAAGCTTGTTTAGTAAGATTTAAACATAAAAAATTAGTTCTTGATTAGTATTAAACATGTTTAACCATCCAAAAACCATAAAAATCAAGTAAAATCATGTTTTGATGTTAAACATGTCTACAAAGTAGAAACATATTGATTTTTGGTCAAAAAACACGGATTAGAAAGTTCGGTTTGATACCAAAACCGAAACCCTAGTTAACAAGGCTGTTCAATGGATGATTTATGCTTGGTTTGATGTTATATGATATGCAGATACCCTGAGTTTGCAACCCAAGGCCCGGAGAGTCGTTTAAGCTATCAAAAACCACCGAAAACCGACAAGGTAATACCGTATTACTCGTTTAGGGGCTGTTAGTATTAGGTTGTTACGTGATTGTTTTTAGCTTGTGAAACTTTTCAGGGACATTAGGGAACATTTAAATGAGTCCCTGTTCAAATTTGGTAATTTTTCGATAAACGAAGAATATTTGGCGAAATTATTACCGTTTATTGGCGTTTATTTGGGAAAAATAGTTAAACTTCATGAAAAATTATGAAATTTTGTTTGGAACCCAGAAATGCTATATTAAGATTACTGGTAAAGTTTTAGAACCTTTGAAGATGTCTATGTATTATTTGTGCAATTGTGTTTTAACCGAGTTTTAATAGCCGAAAAACGCGCAAAAAGGCATTTTTACCAAAGAGTTAGATTCTGGAGATTTTGCAGGGGATATGTACTGATATTGAGACCACTTGGAAAAATTATCGGATTTTTCGGATGTCGTTTGGTATAAACGGGCTATTTATTACTTAATTATAACACATTAAATGAATTTTTATAAATGGATAACTAATCATAAAATTTCTGAAAATATTTTTATAAAATTCTCCATAATTTAATTTATTTTTTCAAAAATTTCCATAATTTATATATAAGTACATAATTAGTTATGAATAATCCAAGATTTAAACTATATTTGTTTTAACGAAACCGGCAGTTTTGTGTTTAACGGACTGACTGGTATGTCAAAATGTCAAAAGTGGTCAAATATCGTAATTTTGAATGAAATTGATAAAAACAAACTTTTTACGAGAATTCCAGACAATTCGGGTGGATTGTACGCGTTTTGTATAATCAAACCCGTGTGAAAATGGAAACGAACCCTGCGATCAATCCAGATACCGAAACCTCAAGATGCTTTCATAAATCAAATCATTTTAACAATCAACATGTTTACTTAAGTTTGTGTGATCTTACCTATTCCCTAAACGCGTAAACGATCAACTTGGCTAGGCTCGGGAAACGGTGAAACTGAGCCAAATCCAGTATTAAACATTTCATAGTATTCAACGTCACAATCTAAGACTATTGTCATGTTTTGGGCCTAACAGCTATAACCAGACTAGTTATACAGCCCGATTTGGTTTAAACACTGTACTAGTATTAACAGTAAGATACTGATTATAGGATACGAGTTATAATCGAGGCATAACACTTATTGACGTATATTACCTGCTCGAACTAAGAAGGAGTTAGGCAAAATTTTCAACATTATTTTTCCCTCTCTGTCCTTCCACTGCAACTGCTTACTCGCAAAGAAACCCAAACCGACTTATCACATTCTATTATTCCTAACGCTAACTTGAATTAGCCCTCTAATTCCGACTCGGTAAGCAACAATTATGTGTTTTTCGACCACGATTAGACTGTAATGGGCTTTGATTATGTATCTGATTACTAATACTCTGTTTATGTGTTTAGGTTATAAATTTGTCGAATAACAGGTTCTTGATGATTTTTCTCTCTTTTCTTTCTTCTTCATTTTTATACCTTGAAATTATCTAAAAGTACTGAACTTTATAACTAATTTCACTTATGTTTGTTTATGTGATTCAGATATGGCAGACGATGAACCCAAGTATGTCTTCAAACCAAAACATAATATGTGTGCACTTCTACAAGTCACACCTGACAATGAGCCGATGGCTAGGATGATAACTTGGATGGCTCGGTCCAATGTCAGTTTCTCATTCACTGAAAGCCCTGTAATTTACAGAAATCACTCCTTGGATTTCTGGAGATCTGCAGGTTGAGGACATAAATGGTAAAAGAATCGAGGCAACCGTGGCTAGACAAGAGATACATATTACAGAGAGAATGATAAGAAGATGTCTCCGGTTGAATGATGGTGATCATAACTCAAGAAACTTCAGCACACCCCACCTGATGAAAATATTTGAAGAGACAATGGGTTATCAGGGAAATGTTCATGACGGACAGTTTCAGAAGGGCATGTTTCCTATGCTGTACAGATTTCTTATTCACCATGTTATACACGGATTTGCTCCAAGAAAGGGATCATGGACCTTGATGAGTCACTACTTGGCAAATGCCACAGTTGGGATTATATATGATTTGCCCTTCAATTTCTCTAAGATAATATTTGAAGGATTAGTAGGAAATCTGAAGAAGCCTGAAAGAAAAAGATTTTTACAATATCCAAGATTCCTACAGATAATCTTCAATAGTGAGCTTCAAGATCTACCCACTGTTGGAACTACACACCAATTGCAAGACCCTGACACATATAGAAGAATCAAAAATCCAGGTGTTTCAAATACATACAACTGAAATGTTCCATTTGAGATATTGCCATGGTTATTGGACCATGACTTGCAAGTGATGCCAGTACCTGAGTTAAGCTCAAAGGAGGAAGGAAGAGAGGATGATGACAGTGATGATGATGGAAACTCTGATGATGGAGATGGTAATGGAGATGAAGGAGGAGACGAAGTAAATATTGAAGTTTTTGCACCTATTCAGGGGGAGAAACTTGAGCACATTGAACAACCAATTATTCCATCACCACCACAAACTCCACCACACCAGATCACTCACACACAACCACAAATCCTAACCTTAAGCCAACCAGAAACATCTACACATACATCCCCACCACCACAAACACCACCATCCATATTTCAATCCCACACTTCAAACCAAGAACAACCTGATTATGAACATTTCACCATATCACCACCTACAACACCACAAACTGATAGTGACCTTCTGACCTTATTAAAAGAAAATGCTGAACTGAGAAGAAGGAATGAGGAAGTAACCGAGGAAAATGTTATGTTGTTGAAGAGACTAGTAGAAGCAAATTTGAGAATTCAAACCCTGGAGCAGGAGGTTGAGAAGACCTCAGTTGCCCCAAAACAGGGGAGAATGTATCTATGCCAGCTGTCTCAGGTGGAAATGATGAAGAAAATGTAACAATTGCAGAGACTGCTGATGCTTTAAAGTTGATTGTGAATGTGTATGATGATGGAGAGGAAAGCAGTGATGAAAGGAGGATTGATGATGATGAGTATGAAGGAGATATGTCTGAGGGTGCTGAACAAGACTATGATTACATTGATGAAAGAAGAGATGAAGAGACTGTTGAGAAAGTGAATGAAATTGAAAAGATAAATGTTGAAGAGCACAAGATTGAAGAGATAAATACAGAAGAAAATGTGGCTATCACTGATATGGCCACTGATACTCCTACTGACATAGCTACTGATGTCTTGACTGACATACTTACAGAAGTAGACACTGAAGTGATGAATGATGAAGATACTGCTACTGGGGAGATTGTGCTCACTAAACCAGAAAATGAACAAGCAGAATGCTCCAAGACAGTAGAGTTTGATGAAGAGATGGATGAGCTAGAAAGAGATATTGATAATTTTCCACCAGAAAGTGAAGAAGATTTAAAGATAAGGCTGGAAAAGGGAAAAGCCAAAGTTACAGAAGAAGAGCCTGTTAAGGCATATCCTGAAAAGGATGTACTGTTCAAAGATGATGATGTTGCTGCTGCTGCTGCTCTAAGGGAACAAGAAAACATTATGAGAGAAACAAGGGACAGAGAGATACTGGCCCAAACTATAGACCCTGTAGAGTTAGCAGAGCAGGAAACCTTGATCAATCAAGCCAAATTTGCAAAGGATATCATTGAAGATGTGGCTGATCAGGAGATGATTGAAGAATTGATTAATATGAATAGAGTTGAGGAAGTTGACAACTCTTTGGCTTTAGTGGTTAGCATGTTTCAACCACAGAGCCAACCTGAACCTGAATCTGAAGAAAGGCCTCAAAAGGAACCTGAAAGGGAACCTGAGAAACCAACTGGTGAATCTGTTGAAGAGATGATGGCTAATATCACCAAGATCAGGATGGAAAGAGAGAAAAGATTTGAACAGGTGTATACAAGAAAGAGAAAGTATAATGAACAGAAGAAGGATGATGAGAGGAAAACAAAGAGAAGAAAATGGGATGAAAAGAATAAATACTATGTTGAGACTCCTGAGAATGAAGGTGATAATGAAACTAGCCCAATCAAGGCAATTCCTTTGCAGACACTACGACCAAGACAAAAGATTCCAGGTGTCCCTGATGTGCCAACCAGAAATGAACCATATCATCCACCTTCTGATGAACCAAAAATTGATGCCATGAATGATTTAACTGAAGAAGAGGATGAATCTGAGGATTCTGATGATAATGATGATGATCCTGAGAATGATCAAGGAAAGAATGTCAAAGCTGCCAATGTTTTGTCCCCACAGGTGGAAATGACTGATGAACGTAGGGAAAACTTTGAGCTGAGTGTGTTGGAAGCTAAAAAGAAAAATCCATTGGTGATAAAGATAAGAAGATTTGGTATAAGCTTTGAAACTCTGGCTGCTATGAATGATGATGAATTGAAGCAGAGATTAGAAGAAGAAAATAATACTCTCAAGAAGCTTATGCAACAAAAGAATAGAGATGCCCAGAAATACATAGATTATCTCAGAAGGCACAACTATTCTGAAAAGGATTTGTCTCACTTTACTTTTGATAAACTCCAAGATCACTATAATAGTGAAAGAGAAAAGGTGATTGAAAAATGTGTGAAAGAAAATGAAAAACTGGAAAAGATGGAGGAGTTGAAGAAAAAGTTTGAAGGCATGCGTGGTTATTTACTGGAAAGAGGTATGAAGCCTGAGATTGTTGAATATTTATCCAGAGAATCAGTGTTGGACCAATACAACAAACTGAAAAGAAAAGAAAAGAAAAATTGAAAAGGGTCCAAGCTGAGAGCTCTACCAAACAGGCTGAAGCAACTTATGAACCCCAAGCTAAAAGAAGAAGAATTCAAACTCTGAGGGAGAAGGAAAAAGAACAAGACATATCAGCTGAAACCTCTGCTCCTCCAGATGCGAAACCTGAACCTGAGGATGAACCATTTCTCCCTTGGGAAAATGAAGAAATGATAAACATTCTAAGAAACATAATGATAAATCAAAGAGGAATGACTGAAGCAGACTTCAATGTCTTGGAAAAGGAGGATTTGAAATACCTCTTTTATATTAAAAAGGATGAATGGGAAAAAGCCCTAAGGGAAGGAGAGAACCCAAGATACTATGCTGATGGTAGGTTTGTACCTGCTGGATTGGCAAGAACTCCTGGCATGGATAAAATGTTAAAAGAACTTAAAGTAGCAGGACACAATGTTGTTGAACTTGCCAATCTACCAATAGAGATGGTTGAGGCTATATACATTAATGTCTTTAACTTGAGGCCTAGCAAACCAAAGAAGTCCATTCCCTTCAGGCCTCCTATTTCAAGAAAATTTCCAAGAGGAGGAAGAGATCAAGGAGGAAGAGGTGAATCAAGCAGTTCAGCACAACAAAGAACAAGACCACAATCTAATGTGGATCTAGCAAGAGAACTGTACTTTGATTCTGTTACTGGTGCATTAAAGGTGATTATGGAGAGTAGACAATTGAGAGAAATTGTTGTGAGAAGTGACTTCCATGAATTCAATGAAGAACAATTGAGAAGGATGGCCACTCTCAGATTGTATGATTACAGAAACAGAAGCAGATTGGCAGGTAGACAGATGAATGATCTTTGGAAATTTTTGTGGGAAGAAGCTAACAAAGGGTTCAAGTTCCTAAAAGAAAAGAGAAATTGGAGAACAACCCAAACTCACAAGTCAAGAAGGACTGCAAAGCTAAAAAGAATGGACATAGCTGAGAGAGACTTTCAGATGACTTTTAGAGATGAGAATCCATTGTCCAACATGAATACTTGTATAAGTATGAGAAGAAGAATGAGACGCCCCAACTACACAGTACAGAAGAATGGCATTATAACTGAAATTGAATACAAAGAAGATGATGATCATTTTGTACTGAGAAACTCTGATGGAAAAAATACTGGGGATCATTAAGAAAGATGAAGACTTGACATGCCTGCACAATGAAGACTTGATGGATATAAGGGATTTGGCTATACCAGAAAGTCACATTCACTACCAAGCCCTTAATATCTTCAAAATGAAAGCTGCTTCAGAGATAATCAATCGAAGACAAGCCATTCATAATGCAAGAAAGAGACAAGATCAATAGAATAGGCTTTGTTTTGTAATGTCTTCGGACAACTTTCTGATTATGTAATTTGCTTATGTTATTTGAATATGTAATTTTGATTTTTGATTTGATGTTTATTTTTGCTAAGTGTAAGTAACCATGGAAATGTTTTGGGTCAGCTGAGGTGTTCCAATCTAGGGGGAGATTGTTGAGTCAAACAATTGACCTAAGGGGGAGATTGTTGAGTCAAAGATTTGACTAGAATGAAGTAAATGGAAGATTGAAATCTTCTCAACCTCCTCAGAATTCGCTAAGTATGGATCCGGGCACACCTTAGACATCCGAGCAAGGTTTTACTTAGCCGGGTATGATATTTTGTCTATCGGGCAAGGTTTACTTCAAGAAGTCTTCTTTAGTGGATATCCGAGCAGGGTTTGCAAATTAGTGCATTGCCGGGCAAGGTACACTAGTTTATGTAAATCCGGGCAAGGTTCACCTTATCAAGCAAGTCTGTTCTTCAGAGCCAAGTATATTACTCTTCCGAGTAAGGTTTGGTTAACCAAGTCCAAGAAGCCAAGTGATTGGAAGACCGGGCAAGGTATTCATTAATAAGTATGGTCCAAGTATGCTTGATGATCTAAAGGAATATCTCTAAGTAATATCGGGCAAGGTTCAGCTAAAGCAAGGAACAGTACTCCCGAGTACACTTTGCTAATAAGTTATTTTATAGCAAAGAGCTGAAATGGATCATTGAAGAAAAAGGGTGCTCGTAAGGATTTGTCGGGCAAAGTTTGACAAAGCCAAGAAGACTGAAGTCTACCCGGTGAGTATTTTACTTGGAAAAATACTCTTCAAGTAAAGTTTACCCGGAAACTGATTTCGAGTACACTTCTATGTTACCAAGTCCTGAAGGATGGCAGAGTACACAGCGTACTCCGAAAATAAAGATTTATGAAAAGCCTACCCGGAAGACTTGTTTTACACTTAGTTTATTTTGAATATGTAATTTGAATATGTATGATTGTATTTATGGTTTCTAGAAGGAATGACAGCTGTCCTAGGTTGGCAGGCCTATAAATAGAATGTTTAGGGCACGCCGCCAAAGGGGGCACAATAAGGATTGACAGACACATTTATTGAGATAGAATATATCGTGTGACGGCTGTCCTAGGATTCCTAAAACCCTAAATCGATTATCCACTTTGTATGATGAAAATTATATAGATGGAAATCTTTTGAGTGAATCCTGTGTGTGCTTTCTACCTTTGATTATTCATAGCAACCGTATGTTTGTTATTGATTCCGCCTTTAACAAACGGATATCTTTCTAAATATAGCAACCCGTCATTAACTCTCTTGTCGGCACATTAATCTGTGTGAGTTATGACATGATTAAGTAAGATCCATTTGAAATCGAGGGGCCTGACATTTTCCGTTTCTCATCAATGCAACCTTGGCAATTGTTTTGGGCACCTTAGTTTCACTTGCCAAGATACATATGTCATTGCTCCTCCATGATTGGCTCAACCAAACCCTTGTCCTGTGTCTTATGCCCAATCATTGAACCAAGTGCGAGCTTGCAACTATTGTGGTGATCCTAACCTCTTTCTCAATGCGTGTCCACTACTCGCAACCGTGAACTCGCTTCAGCTTGCACTAGCTCCGCTATACCAAGTACAAACTTATCAAATCCAACCAGCTTATTAGCTACAAGTTCCACTGTTGTTGGCTAACCAAGCCCAAGTGCAGCCACATCCAGCTATTCAAGCTCAGGCACCATAAGATGTTCAAGCCGTTCCAGTTGCCCAAGGTCCTCAAGATAAACGTGGGCGTGCTTTCATGATTAACGCCAATCAGCTCAACAAAGCGGCGATGTGGTGAACAATACGTTCCTCGTGAATGACCACTTTGCAACCATTTTATTTTATGCTGTTACCGATATGAGCTTTGTGTCTTTTGAGTTTGAACCTACTTGCTAAACCCCGATCTAAGCTTAAAAACTCGTATTATGTTGAGGTAGCTAATGGTAAATCTGTATCAATTGACTGGGTTATTCTAAATTCCAAGTTAGATCCAAATGGCAACAAGTTCTCAATTGCTCTCATTCCTATGCAATTGGGAAGTTTTGACATCATAGTAGGCATGGACTGGTTATCTTTTCATCGTGCTGAAATTGTTTGCTTTGAGAAGTTCAATCGTATTCCGCTTGCTGATGGTCAAATTCTTCGTGCCTCTAGTGAAAAGTCTTCTCCCTCGAGCCTAAATTTTATCACTTGTTTTCAAGCCCAAATGTACTTACGCAAGAAGTACGTAGCATTCGTAGCCCCTGTGGTGGAAAAGAAGGAACGAAAATTTAGGACATTCCTATTGTTCGCGAGTACACTGAGATGTTTCCCAATGATGTTTCTGGTCTTCCTCCTATTCGTGACGTTGAATTTCTAATCGATCTCATGCCTAGTGTAACCCAATTGCAAGGGCTCCTTACCGTATTGCACCCTCTGAGATGCAAGAATTATCTAACCAGCTCCAGGAACTTTCAGACAAAGGGTTCATTCGCCCTAGTTCATCTCCATGGGGAGCACCCGTTCTTTTTGTCAAGAAAAAAAGATGGATCCTTCCGTATGTGCATCGATTATCGCGAGCTCAACAAGCTCACCATCAAGAACCGTTATCTCTTTGCCTCGTATTGACGATCTTTTGATCAACTCTAAGGAGCTTCATGCTTCTCAAAGATTGATCTTCGTTTGGGTTATCATCAACTATGCGTGCATGAAGATGACATACCCAAAAACCGCTTTGCGACTCGTTATGTGCATTATGAACTTAGGGTTATGCCTTTTGGGCTAACCAATGCACCCACTGTATTTATGGATCTCATGAACCGCGTATGCAAACCTTACTAGATAAATTCGTGATTTTTTATATTGACGACATTCTTATTTATTCCAAGTCCAAGGCCGAGCACGAGAAACATCTTCATTTTGTCCTTGATCTCATAAGGAAGGAACAGCTCTATGACTAAGTTCTCAAAGTGCAAATTCTTGTGAAAGAAAGTCCATTCTTAGGGCATATAGTAAACGAAAAGGGTATCCACGTTGACCCAGCAAAAATCGAAGCCATTAATAATTGAAAACTCCAACCACTCCTACCGAAGTTCATAAATTTCTTGGTCTTACGGGTTACTATCGTCGCTTCATTCTTAATTTTTCCAAGATATCTTTGCCCCTAACCACTTTAACTCAAAAGGATAAACCTTATGAATGGGGGCCAAAGAAAGATGAATGTTTTCAACTCTTTAGCGCATGCTTGCGATGCACTGATCCTTGAACTTCCCGAGGGCAATGAGGATTTTGTTTTCTATTGAGATGCTTCCAACCAAGGCCTCGGTTGTGTCCTTATGCAGCGAGGTAAATTTATCGCATAAACTTCACGACAACATAAGGTTAATGAAATAACCATACAACGCACGATCTTGAACTTGGTGCCGTTGTATTTGCGTTTAAAATTTAGAGACATTACCTCTATGGCACTAAGTGTGTGTTATTCACCGACCATAATAGTCTTCACATATTTGTTGACCAAAGAGAGCTTTCTAACGTCCATCCACGACGTTTCATGTTTTGAATCTGAAGAAATGTCTTGCTGAGGGAAATCTGCACGTACCAGTCGACAAAGTGCGCATCGATGAACAATGCACTTTGTCGAGAAACAGGGGGAAATCATGGATCGCAAAGACAAGGAAACTAAACGTAGCCATATACCCTTAGATAAAGGTTCGTTGGGAATCCAAGTGTGGCGTTGAATTCACTTGGGAACGGGATGATCAAATGCGAACAAAGTATCATCATCTTTATATTACGGATTCTTCTACTTAATTTCAAGACAAAATTCTCAAAAGTAGGGAATGCTATGACATTTGTCAATATTTTACCCGTATTTGTAATTGTATTTGTTAAACCGACCCGTTTAGTCATTTCAATATATTCATATTTGAAAGTCATCAATTTATATCATTTTCAATGATCTAAAGTTCGTTTATGTTCACTTTATATTCTTATTATTCAAATAACGAATCTCCAAGCCATAAAATTTATTAAAATAATCAAGCTTCAAACTATTCTAGCATAAAACATTAAATCAAAAGATATTAAAGATGTAATAAGTTTTAATCTAGTTAAGTGTATTTATATAGTTCAAGGTTCAAAGTGTAAATAAAATTTAAAAAAAATTAAAAATGTTTAATAAGTAAAGGGGTTAAAAGTGTAAATTCCATTTAAAATATATAATAAAATAATTAACCCAGCCCCCCGCCCTTCTTCCCCACGTTTTTCTGGCGAAGGACCCGCCGGCGACGGCAACGTTTTTCCGGCGACATTTAAAACAGCGATTTAACATACGATTCAATACGTTAATGCATCCAAACGTCGGCTCCACTAATTGTAGGCAATAATATGTGATTAAATTCACCATTAATGTAACATCCTACTGTTAGTTATAATAATAAAATCGATTTCGTTTATTTTATAGTGTGACGTGTATCGGTTTAGATAAATAAAATAATAGAAGGCGGGCTTGGACTTTAGAAGATGGAATAAAGGATGGAATGGGCAATCCGTCCATGGGCTTCAGGGAGTATAAATACCACTTAAACCCTAATCCTTTCCATTCTTATCCATCTTTACACCATAGCTATTCTATATCCCGAGGCAAGATCCGAGGCAAGATCCCGAGGCAAGATCCGAAGGTGAAAACCCGAGCTTGTTGGTGCTAGATCATCGTGAAAGACCTAGACAGCATCAAGACTAGAACGTGTTCATAACCCGACTCGTTTAAGGTACGTTTATATCTAGAAATCGTTCTTTTAGACTCGAATTCATTAAGGAAGTCCTAGATCTGTATGAATTTGATGGAAACGAGTCCAACGAACTACTCCGTAGTAAAATCCATTACAATTTGATTGGCTAATTGTTAGTTGAAGGACCCGTAACATACATACATAAATCGCACCCTGTAAACCCGATGTTTTGAGCGATAGAATGGTTAGGGTTTCTAGGCGCTGCCAAATTTATGATGTTTCGTTAAGGAATGAGGGTTTAATCGCAGATCTAATATGAGTTGACTGTTCTAAGTTCATATCGATTTTGACTTTGACCTCTAGGTCAAAGTCTGGATAACACTGATGTGATTCGTTAAGGAAAAGTAACGAATTAAGTAGCCAATTCGTTATAACCAGATAATGAATCAGCTCACCCAGTTCGTTATGATAAGATAACGAATTAGGTGATTCGTTATTCACCAATTCGTTATGTCCAGGTAACGAATCAGCTCACCCAATTCGTTATCTTTAGATAACGAATCCAGTTATGTTCAGATGACGAACCAGTTAACGAATTAAGCTAACGAATCAGGACAGCGATGCAGATAACAAATTAAACTGTGATTTGATAACGAATTAGGCTTAATTCGTTATAGCTCGACCTCAGCCAGGGGCTCTGCCCCTTGGACCCTACTAGGGGTTGCCGCCCCTAGAATCCCGCTGTCAGGGGCGCTGCCCCCGGACCCCCGTTCGTTGTGGGTAATAATTAAACTAGAAATATGATATGGATAGTGATAGTTAACTGATACGTGTAATTGTTATACAGTTAGTCGTGCACAGCTCAGGAAGGGAATAACGATAAATGGTGAACGTAACCGAATTCAGGTGAGTTTCTAGCCCCACTTCCTTCTTATGTTTTCGGGGTTGTGTGCATACTCGATGTGATTAGTTAATACACTTACCTGAAATGGTAAGTGTATGTCTTATATGATTTATTTATGAATGAACGCTTGATGATGCATGAACGATCTTCGGATATTGCATGTATCGTCAAGGGATAGTTTAAAGATATGATTGATATATATATATATATGTATGATATACATATGATGTATGTGCTATGGAAGTTATAATTAAGAATGTATAGAGAGGTATGGAAGGTATGGTTAGAAAGGGAACGGGCCCTAATAATATCCGTGAATGAATGGAACGGACCCTAATAATATCCGCGAATGTAGGGTACAGACTCTAATAATATCCGCGAATGTAGGGAACAGACCCTAATAATATCCGCGAATGTAGGGAACAGACCCTAATAATATAGGCGAATGTTCTAGGACGAGGTATATGTATATGTGTATGTTTAAAAGGAAAGAAAGAAGGTATGATAGTACGAACGTATGAAGGAAGGTAAAGAACTATGTATGTATATGTACTTTCGGGTACATGTATATGAATGTGTAAGGACGTATTGTATGTTACCTGATTAACTAGAACTCACTCAGCGTAGCTGACTTTTAGTATGCACGCAGGTGAGTAGTATGAGGTAGCTGGCTTGAGCGGGGCACATGGCAGAAGAATAAGAGTCTGGCATCTGAAGACTTTTTATGTTTTGTTTGGATTTTGAAAGACATGATGAATGTTTTAAGACATGTTATGACTTATTATTGTAATGTTATCAAAGTTTTAATATTCCACGTATGTTTTTATTAACTCTGATGATTAGAACTATGTTGATGAGTAAATCCAACGTCCAAATGTGAGGTACCGGTAACGGGGCCTTACAAGTTGGTATCAGAGCAAAGTTCGAGAGATTTAAGCATCCTACTTGCTTAGACTCGAATAGAGAATGAGATTTAAGTAAGAAAAGAAAGAAGATGCCAGTTCGAGATAGCCATGTGTCACTCAAGCAAGCTCAGTAAAGGTAAAGAGTAAGGTTTAATATGTATGTTAATGTTAGCTTAATTGCTAAAGAAAGGATATGTCTATGTAGGGATAGGATTTTCTGATTGTTTGATTGATTAACTGTTTAAAGAGTAGAACCAGCACAAATAGACTCATAAAGGGAAGTGTATAGGACACGGAAAGTAACGTGATCAGCTAATCACAGTTGGCCACTGTTATTATCTGTTAGCCTTACTATCCTTATACTAAATAGTTCCTTGAGTGACGACGTTTGTGTTTTCCTTTCTAGAATACGATGGCTGGATCTAGGGCAGTTGTTGGAGAAAGAGGCCGCACTGGACGTCATGGCAGGCCTAGTCATGCCCAACGATCTTCGGTAGAAACAGCTTCCAACAACGGAGCTGAAGGAAGAGCAGCTGGAAGAAACCCTGAAAACAATGAAGGGGTTCAACTCGATCCCTTAATCCAAGCAGCTATTGTCCAAGCAGTAGCCACGGCTATGAAAAACATGAATCCGGAAGGGTCTGCTGGAGCCCGTGAAAGAACGGCCGAAGGAGCGGGAGGAGGTGGTAGGAAAGATGATGGAGGAGAGAGGGAGGCTTCGAGCGTGGTAAGGTCTGTGAAGGTTGATGATAGAAAGAGGGGTCGAGGTGGGTGCAACTATAAGTCCTTCAAGGGTTGTGACCCGCCGAAACTGACTGGTTTGGGAGACGCAATTGCTACCCTTCAATGGATTACCGCCATGGATAAAATTATCAGAATCAGCGAATGCCGTCGCGACCAAGCCGTCGGTTATGCCACCCAGTCATTCGGGGATGAAGCTATGTATTGGTGGGAGAGTGTGGAGCAGAGGAAGACCCTGGATGAGATTAAAGCTCTAAAGTGGGAGGATCTGAAAGAGTTAGTGATGAAGAGATTCTGTGTTGACGCCGAAGTTGAAAGGGCGGAGATGAAGTTCCTAAACTTGAAAACTGGAACGATGACACATCGTGAGTATACCACCGAGTTCAACCGAATGTCTATGTTGGTACCCAATATGGTTAACACTGAGGCTAAAAGGATCAAGTGCTATGTGAGAGGATTGCCACAGAGAGTCCGCACGTTAGTCAGGACGAGTAAACCTGCTACCTTTGACTCTGTTGTCGAGCTCGCAGAGATGGTTTGTGCAGACCTAGCTGCGGATGATATTGTGGTGGAAAAAGAGAAGAAAGATAAGAAATGGGTCAATCATGTCCAACGACCCGGTACTCAGTTATGGAACTCTAAGGATAAGAAGCAGAAGGTGTGGGAAAAGAAGTCGTGCAAGACTTGTTGTAATATGCACGGTGGCGAGTGCACATGGGGCATTGGTTCTGATGTGTGCCATAAGTGTGGGAAATCCCATGGTGGGGAATGCCGGTTGGGGTCGAATGCATGTTACAAGTGTGGGAAGGTGGGGCATTTTGCTCAAGATTGTCATGCAAAGCCTGTGTGTTATAGGTGGGGTCAGACCGGCCACCTAGCGAGGGCTTGCACCGGCGGTGAAGCTGGAGGAGGTGAAAAGAAGGATGCTAATCAGGCTAGAACAAGAACTAGAGCCTACATGCTGACTCAAGAGCAAGCCAAGCAGATCCCGGATGTCGTGACAGGTACGTTTCTAGTAAACGGTATATCCGCTTCTGTATTATTTGATTCAGGTGCGAACAAGAGTTTCGTGGCCACGCCATTTAGTAAATTAACTAAAATGAAATGTTGTCAAGTGTCTGAAACTTTTATAGTAGAAACCGCTAGTGACGCCTCTGTTAAAATAATGAGAATGGTTAAGGACTGTAAGATAGAGTTAGAGGGACATGAGTTCCCTGTTACTTTGTATGTTATGACCTTAGGAGGGTTCGATGTAGTTTTGGGAATGGATTGGTTGTCTGAGTATGAAGCTCAGATAGTGTGTAAGAGTAGGATAATAAGGTTAAAGTCCTTGGATGGTAGTGCGGTGACGGTTTATGGTGATAAGGAAAGTTCTGGGCTTAATTTCATTTCGATGATAAAAGCCGAGGGTTTGTTAAGGCGAGGATGTGGTACCTACCTGGCGTATGTTGTCAACGCTAAGGCCGAGCCAAAAGAAATGAAAGATGTTCCTATCGTGCGCGACTACCCAGAAGTATTCCCTGAGGATCTTCCGGGGTTGCCACCGGAGCGAGAGATAGAATTTCAGATAGATTTAGTACCAGGAGCCCAGCCCGTCGCGAAAGCTCCTTACCGTCTAGCACCATCAGAGATGAAAGAACTGATGTCCCAACTGCAAGAACTCCTCGATAAGGGTTTCATTAGGCCAAGTGTTTCCCCGTGGGGCGCACCAGTGCTATTTGTTAAGAAGAAGGACGGAAGCATGAGAATGTGCATTGATTATCGCGAGTTAAATAAGCTTATGGTAAAGAATAGATATCCTTTGCCAAGGATTGACGATCTGTTTGACCAACTGCAAGGTTCAAGTTGGTTCTCACGAATAGATCTTAGATCAGGCTATCATCAATTGAAAGTGAAAGAGGCAGACATCCCTAAGACAGCGTTTCGGACGTGGTATGGACATTAAAAGATCCTCGTAATGTCATTCGGTCAAACAAATGCTCTTGCGGTATTTATGGACATGATGAATTGGGTATGTCGGCCGAGTCTGAACATGTTAAGCATCTGAGAGAGGTGTTGGAGACTATGCAGAAAGAGAACTTGTATACTAAGTTTTTGAAGTGCGCGTTCTGGTTGCGAGAAGTGCAATTTCTAGGTCACGTGATTAATCCTGAAGGGATTACCGTGGACCCAGCTAAGATTGAAGCGATAACTAATTGGAAGACTTCACAGAATCCGACTGATATACGAAGCTTCTTAGGGTTAGCTGGCTACTATAGGAGATTCATTGAAGGTTTCTCTAAGATAGCCGCACCGTTGACCGGTATGACCCGAAATTCGATAGTATTCAGTTGGGGTGAGTTTCAAGAAGAGGCTTTTCAGGAGTTAAAGAAGAGACTCACGCAAGCTCCAATCCTTGCTTTATCCGATGGTGACGAGGATTTGGTTGTTTGTACTGATGCTTCGCATCGTGGGTTAGGTTGCGTGTTGATGCAAGAGGAGAGGTGATAGATTACCCGTCTAGACAGTTAAAATTCCATGAGAGTACTTATCCGACGCATGATTTAGAGCTAGCGGCAGTAGTGCACACTCTTAAGATATGGAGGCGTTATCTGTATGGTACTATGTGTACCATTTACACAGATCATAAGAGTTTAAAGTACTTCTTCGAGCAGAAAGAATTGAACATGAGGCAGAGGAGGTGGTTAGAATTGATAAAGGATTACGACTGTGATATTAAGTACTACCCTGGTAAAGCTAATGTGGTCGCCGACGCGCTAAGCCGTAAGAACGAGGAAGTCATTGCAACAGTGAAGTCATACCAGTTGATTATGAATTCAAGTCTGTTTGAAGAAATCATCAAGGTACAGTCAGAAGTGCTGGTAGATGAAGGGCTAATGAAGAAAGAAAGGATTTTTGGTCAACAAGACGAGCTGATGGAAAACACTCATGGTGTTAAGACTAGGTTTGACCGTATGTGGATTCCACGCCACGGAGATCTCAGAGGTCGAATCTTATATGAAGCTCATAAGTCAAGATATTCGATTCATCCAAGAGCTACTAAGATGTACCAAGATTTGAAAAGAGATTATTGGTGGCCGGGAATGAAGAATGACGTAGTAGATTATGTCAGTAAGTGCTTAACTTGTTTACAAGTCAAAGCAGAGCACCTGAAGCCTTATGGGAAGATGCAACCGCTAGAGATACCAGAGTGGAAATGGGAACACATCACCATGGATTTTATAACTAAGCTACCTCGTACAGCTAAGCATCATGATACCATCTGGGTGATTGTGGACCGTCTGACTAAGAGTGCTCACATTCTGCCTATACGAGAGGCTATCTCGTCAGAAACGTTAGCAAGCTTGTTCATAAAAGAGGTGGTGTCTAAGCATGGAGTACCGTTATCAATCGTGTCCGATAGAGATACTCGGTTTACTTCGAGGTTTTGGAAGAAGTTCCATGAAACTATGGGAACGAGATTGAACATCAGTACAGCGTATCATCCTCAAACAGATGGACAGTCTGAGAGGACAATCCAACCACTTGAGGATATGCTACGTGCTTGTGTCTTAGACTTTGGAGGAAGTTGGGATGATCATCTGCATCGAGCAGAGTTCTCCTATAACAACATCTACCATTCAAGTATTGGCATGTCGCCGTTTGAGATTGTAGGTTCCCAGCCGGATCTACACGAGATATCGCGTTCTACGTAGGTGCGGAATCCCTACGTAAGACGTTACGAGCGTAGAAGACAAAACGATTAAACACGTTACAATAAACACAAACACGTTATATTGCAACCGTAAACACGTGACACAAAGATCACCAAATACGGACTCTCTCTAACTCGTTCTCTGAATGATGAACTGAATTCGTTAGTTTTTTTTTTAATCCGTAACCTAAACAGCTTATATAGACACGACAACTTTGCCTGGCATGTTCAGGCGAAGTTGTCCCTAACTTCGCTTGTCTAACAAGTTCGTCCATATCAGCGAACTTGTTAGCAACTTTGCTTAGATACAAAACATAAATCTAACTAACACGATTACAGACACTTGACACTGAACTACTGACATCTTGCACCAACAGACTCCCCCTTGGCAGTAGCTTCAACTCTTTATCTTCAAACACGTGTCTTGTAATCTTCAACGACCTTGCATCTTCATCTTCAAGCATGAACTCCTTCGCGTACACAAACTGATACAATTCTTTGATATTTCTTCGCTTCGTCTTTCCAAGCAGGAATATAAAAGATTTTCTTCTCATTCAGCACCTGCAGATCAGCTTGCGACAAGTTCACTAGATGCATCGGATCATAAACTCTTAGCAGCTCTTGTTCATCTTCGTCTTCCATCACTGCTTCAACTGTTTCACAATCAACATACCACCACTTTAGATCTTTGAGCACATCCTTGGGCATCTGTTTCATCGGCACTTCTTTAAGGCACCGGATCGGCTTATACTTCATAATCATCCAAGGTTTACCATCTGCTCTCAATCCACGATCTTTGTCTTCGATAAGTTTTCCCTTTTGTGGTTTCAACAGCTCAAACTTCTTCTCTTTTATACTTTCCTTCCAAACAATCTTCCCAATAACTCTAGCCATATTATCATCACTTCGGTTTATCAATCCCAATCTGGCTAAGTCTTTCACTTCACATTCTGGCAGTGTATTCAACGATCTTAAAAGTCTTTTGAAGTACTGAACACCATCATACCTCTTAATAACAAAGAGCCTCAACTGCTCATCGTATATCCAGCAAATAATCCCTTTTCTCGATTCAGCATAGCCTCTAATGTTGTAAGTCTTCTTAAACATAGTAGGGACCGCCGGTTTCATCGTTTTGACGAACCACTGAGCGTAGCCTTCTTTCCATCTAGGCTGCTCTTCCCATTCCGTCTCATCACTTCCAATCTGTTGACTCATATCTGCCTTATCTACTTCTGGTATCTCATGCTCCACATTCTCCTCTACTATCTCTCCCTCTTCAATCTCATTATAAATAACTATCTCTTCACCAATCTTTTCTATCTCATCACTCGGTAGTACATCATCATCACCAACCAACTCATCATCCATCTCCTCTACGTCCACTACCACCACATCATCATCACCAGCTGCAGTTGTCGACTCCCCCTGAGTTGTGGAAGTTCCAAGAGCTTGATCAGTTCTTGGCAACTGACCACTTGCATCTTTCGACGCATTGGGATCATCGTCTCTATCATTTCGTCTCTTGGTCCTCAACTCATCGCCTTTACAGCTCGTCTCCCCCTGAGATGCCAAGAACTCCTTCAGAGCATCTATGATTTTTCCATGTTCTACCAGCAGGGACGACTGCATCTGATTCTCTGCAACTAGGCGTTGAATAGCCTGGGTCTGGATAAGATTTATCCTTGATTGTTCTGCCATGACCCGTTCAAGTGATGCTATTCGTTCAGAGTCTGATAAGGTTGCATCGAAATCGAACCTCATATGTGATATATCTTGAGTGTACTGAGGAGGGATTTCCGATGTCACCGGGACCTCAGAAGTAGAAATAGACATAACCGCAGGTGGTATTGTCACCGATAACCCTGTAGTGGCCACAACAGTCGACTCAATAAAGCGTGCCACGACCTCCGTTGGAGTAAGAGTTGGAGGCGGCAACGGGACAATCTCAGGAGCCGATAGTTGGAAAGTAGTGGGTGGGAGGCCAAATGTAGATGAGGTAGCCACCACGGGAACATCCGTAGCGCTTGGCCTTGTAACCTGTAATGTTGA
This sequence comes from Bidens hawaiensis, assembly GCF_021521415.1. Lineage (NCBI taxonomy): Eukaryota > Viridiplantae > Streptophyta > Magnoliopsida > Asterales > Asteraceae > Bidens > Bidens hawaiensis. The sequence continues at coordinate 24,827 of NW_027500615.1, forward strand.
GGGAACCATTGTCATACTGGATAGTGCGGGTGGGGTGAAACGTACCACCCTTGAGCTCTCACCAGCTCCAGAACCTGCACCTATCCGTTCCCTTCTTGATCTGCGTATTAACTGTTGTACCTCTTCCTCATAGTCTGACTCGCTGTCATCATCAGTTCTCTTTCTCTTCCCATGTAGTCTTTCTCGAGTTACCATAATCCTTCTTGCCTCATCAGAACCAACCACCGTAGCAGCTGTCCTAGTAACATTCACATTCGACACCCTCTCAACCGAGACTTGCACATACTCTCCAGGGTCCACCCGTTCCATATCAAAGTAGCCTTGACCTCCAAACTCAGCATCAAGGTCCACGTTTTCCTCCGGTGACACAACAGGTGCAGCAGGTATAACTTGAGGTGCTCCTGCCTGTTGTGGTGTCGGGTCCCGAAACTCGTCCCCACGAGCAGGCACATACCCTGGGTTGATTAAGTACCCAAACAGTGGAGTATGGCGAGGACGGAGCTCAGGTTTGCTCCTTGCACTCGAAGATCTACATTGGGCGAAGATCCGTTTATTCACACTTTCAACGTATCTGATCGGACGGCGCTGAGGTAGCGTTGGAGCAACATGATTCAAGATCATTTGTAGGAATCTTGGATACATGATGAATCTCTCACGCGCCATCGCCCTTCTCTGACGATCAATCTCATAGAAGACCATCTGACTAAAGCTGTATCGCTTGTTGTAAGTCAGAGCAGTCATCGCCGACTGCATGGTCGCGCCCATGCCATCAGTTCCAGCCTTTCTCCCTGACATGCATACTATCATGACATGCATGAGAAAGCGCCACTAGTCAAGCAAAAACCCTTTCCTTCTCTGCGTATCCCCCAAGGGACCAGAGTATCCCATCCTCAAAAACGCTCCATCACGGAAAGGAGCCACAAACTCTGTCGGGTCATCCCTTGTCTCATTTCCAAACCGTAAAGCCGCCCGGATTTGTTCAGAAGAGAACTGAACAATCTGATTGTTGACTGTTGCGCGCATCACCGGGGGCTCGACTCTACAGTCATATTCCACGGTCTGCCAAAAATCCTCAATGTTGGGCAAGGATATCGGCAGTGTTGTAGTGATCGCGTGGAATATACGCGAGCGTAACAGAAACGTGATGATTTCGCGGAAATCATCAACTCCGCTCGCCTCCGGGTCTAATGTTATATACATGTTGTGACCCGGAAAGAACTGTCTTTGGTTATCACCTCCGTCATCACCGCCTGCACCACCTGCTCCAGCTACAGCAGCCATATCTGCAACAAACAGGCTAAGTTATATAAACGTCAAAGCAAATCACAAGTTCGCCTGTTACCATGAGCGAAGTTGTGATCTATTCTGTACAGGCGAAGTTAAAGGTGGGGCGAAGTTGGGAAACAACTTCGCTTCAACTTGAACTTCGTTTGTTAACTGTCAAGTTAAAAGGTCCAGGCGAAGTTAATGAGAACTTCGCCTAACCACAACATCGCCTCATAAACTGTTTCAAAAACTATTATCAGGCGAAGTTAAACCTCAGGCGAAGTTACGGATAACTTCGCCTAAACTATAACTTCGCCGAATATGAAACGGCGACAGTTAAGGCTGTTCAATCGAATCGATTTGGACAATTTTGAAGATTTCGGCCAGTTAACACAAGTTTTTGAGTCGATTTGGACGATTAATATGTTTACTATCACGTGAAAGTAAGTTTGAAAATCGGGTGTTAAGGTTCGAAAGACGAGGTCGATAATCGAGTCGAAACGACCGATGATTAACCTCAAAAACAATGATTATACGAAACTATAAACCCTACAGACCTTTAATCGACAATGAGATCGAGAAAGAATGAACACAGATTGAATCGAACGATAATACGATAAGTTCGCCTGTTGACAGGAAAGAATAAGTTCGCTGAGGTTTTGAAATAATGAACAGGTTTGACCTAAAAACTTCTTTATATAGGATCACAGATGTACCGGCGAAGTTATGGATAACTTCGCCTATTGCAGGCGAAGTTATACCCAACTTCGCTGATATTAAAATTTTTCAAAACAACCCCATACTTTGAACAATTTGCAATTAAGTTTTAAAACATCCTTTAAAGAGATAAATGATACGATCAAGACCAAATAACCAGGTATAAAATCAAATAACTACAAAAGTAACGAAAATTTGAAAATTTAAAGTACACGGGATCAAATTTCAGTCTCGACAGGGACTACCATGTTTTTGAAAAGATCCGAACAGGAATCATACTTATTACGTGACTGTCACACAGATCCGTGTTTAGCTGTATTATGACATAAAGAAACAGGTTGTAAGCAGGTAAATGACTTAGAATGGTTTTCATTGTTTCTGTGATACGGGTTAGGTTTAATTAAGCTCAAAACTTAAGTGGGCAACAACTCAGAGATTATGATGCCTCCTATCTATTCTAAAAGCGTATTTGGCTTTCCTCAAGTCACCCCGAGTTGACCTCGACCCGTAGTGTCTGATTAAATAGTAGGAACTCTTTGATCTTTGGACTCTTCTTCCCGTTCTCTATCTTGCATCTTGATTGAGAAGTCTTATCATTATGAACTCTATGATGTCTCAATAACTCACATTTTTTATTTATTTTTTTTTTTAGGTATTTACACAACTTCAGATAAACTACTGCAAGTCCCGAATCTGGATCACTGCAGTATCTTGACACGTTATCTTCACGGGAATCAGAACACTCACGGGCTCGTGTATTACTGGGTAATCGATTTTCTGCCTATCATTCGGAAAGATATATATGAAGACATGCACAACTCTTAAGGAGTTTCCACGTAAAATCGAGTAGATTTAGTTAGTATCACTTCTACTTTTACGCACCTTAAAAAGCTACCATGACATACAATGACTGTTCTAAAGTCTTTTAGGCCTTACCACTTCACTAGTTAAGCACACAGAATCAGTATATCTATCACTTTCCAAGGTTGGATCAATTTTCTGTTAAACATAGTAAAGGAACTTCTTACGAAGTAGTAGACTTGAAAAATAATTTCATCTCCCGCAAAAATTTTTTTAACTTCTATCGCCCCGATCAAGTCAAAGTCTTCAGGTAAACGGCTATCCTGAAGATCCAATGGATCAGCTGGACCGACCACATACGAGTATGTGTCCTTCTAACTAAGTATGATCGATTAATTTTCAGCGAAAGAATAAAAACACATCATAAACCGCCCCGGTCACTTTCAGTCATCTGGTTAATGGCTATCCTCATATTCTACAAGTAGAAATGAGGACCAAACATATCCGAAGACATGTCCTTCAAACTGAGGTAACCGACATAATTCTAAGCGATAGTGACGTTTTTTTTTTTTTTTTTTTTTAAAACAAAGTCACAAAACATGGTTACTCGGGATTGATCATCCCATTCAGCTCAACAATGTTTTGAAATCTAGTTTTGTCAAACGCTTTCGTAAACATGTCAGCGAAATTATCTAGAGTATCAACCTTTTCGAGCACAATCCCGTATAAAATGATGACGGATGTCAATGTGTTTAGTTTTACTGTGCTTAACGGGATTGTTAGTTACTGAGATAGCAGCAGTGTTATCAATGCAAATAGGAGTAAGAGTAAAATTCATACCATAATCGCGCAACTGTTGTTGAATCCAAAGAACCTGGGAGCAGAAGTTGGATGCTGCCATGTATTCTGCTTCACAGGTTGAAATTGCGACTGAGGTCTGTTTCTTGCATTGCCAGGACACTAGTCTGCCACCAAGAAACTGACATCCACCAGTTGTAGACTTCCGACTCTGATTGCACCCTCCATAATCAGAATCTGTGTAGGCGACCAAATCCAAGTCTCCTCCTTTTGTGTACCACAACCCCAGCTTAGGTTTGCCTTTGAGATACCTCAATATTCTCTTCGCACCCTTCAAGTGAGATTCCTTTGGGTTTGCCTGAAAGCGAGCACAAAGACAAACAGCAAACATTATATCAGGCCTAGAAGTAGTTAAGTACATTAAAGAACCTATTATAGCCCGATATTGGGTTGGGTCCACTTCTGCATCGTTGTCTGACTCAGCCCCCAATTTGTGGTTGACGCAGACTGGAGTATCGTATGGAGTGCTGTCCTCCATCTTGAAACGTTTGAGAACATCATGGACATACTTCGTCTGATGAATGAACATACCATCTTTCTTCTGATCAACCTGCAGTCCTAAAAAGAAAGTTATTTCACCCATAGCACTCATTTCAAATCTCTTCTTCATGACGGCCTCAAACTCCTGACACATGGCGACCTTTGATGCAGCAAAGATAATGTCGTCCACGTAGACTTGCACCAGTAGAAAGTCGCTCCCTTTTCTCTTGAAGAACAGTGTGCTATCAATCTTACCTCTTTCAAACTCATTCTCAAGCAAGTAGTCGGATAACGTTGAGTACCAGGCTCGAGGTGCCTGATGTAGTCCATACAGCGCTTTATTTAGCTTGTACACGTGATCGGGAAAGTCAGGGTCAGGAAAACCCGGAGGTTGCTCAACGTACACAACCTCATCGACTTTACTATTTAGGAACGCACTCTTCACATCTAACTGAAAAACCTTCATCTCCTTATGAGCAGAAAATGCCAAAAACAGCCGAATGGCTTCCAATCTTGCCACAGGAGCAAACACCTCATTGTAATCAATCCCCTCTTGCTGATTAAAGCCTTTAACAACCAGCCTCGCCTTGTTCCTGATAACAATCCCTTTCTCATCTCTCTTGCATTTGAAGACCCATTTTGTGCCAATCGCATGCACATTCCTTGGTTTTGCAACCAATTTCCATACCTCCATCTTCTTAAACTGGGCTAAATCTTCTTGCATGGCTTCGACCCACGAGCTGTCCTTGAGAGCCATTTGATAGTTCTTTGGTTCAATCTGGCTGATAAAGCAGGTGTACAAGCATTCGTTGATTATGCCTGATTCTTTAATGCTTGTGTAAACACAGGTGTGCTCATTCAAGCTTTGTCTTGTTTGTACACCATCGGACAGATCACCTATCACATTTTCCTGAGGATGATTTTTGTGAATTCTCGTGGTCGGAACCGAACTGACATTCAGATTATCTTCCAAGTTCGAAGATAGCTCATCAATGGGTGATTGATGTTGAGAGTGAAACGGATTGATGAATTCCTCTTCAGTAGAGGCAGCAGGGGTATTGACAGCATTTGACGAGGAAGGCTGACATTCATCATACTGTGGTCGTTGCACCAAAGTGTCTTCCTTATCGCATATCATCTTCGTAGCAATTCTTTCCTCAACTTCTGCAAAATCCAAATAAGGCATGTTAAAATATTTAAAAAGTCTATCATAGTCGAAAACCGCGGCGGGTCCCGTGCTTGGTTTTGGTGATTTATAACTTGTGATATCAGTGTTACACACCACCTCAACCTTGCTGGTCGATGTATTAAAGACCCGTCTGTTGGGAGTCCCAACAACGTATCCGACTAAGATTCCTTCGTCAGCTACTTCACCAAATTTAGAATTGGTCTTTAATATCGAACACGGTGACCCGAATGGTTCAAGACCACTCAAGTTGGACTTTCTCCCATGCATATGTTCATAACAGGTTTTATGTAATCTTTTAACAGTTAACACTCTATTAAGGATATAACAGGCTGTTGCAACTGCTTCAGCCCAGAACACCACGGGAAGTTTCGAATCAGCCAGCATGGTTCTGGCTCCTTCAATTAAAGTTCTGTTCTTCCTCTCAGCCACTCCATTTTGTTGCGGTGTATACGGAGCGCTGTACTAGTGTTCAATCCCCTTCTGTAAGCAGAAGATCTCCATCTCATAGTTCTTGAACTCAGTCCCATTATCACTTCTGATGTACTTAACCTTTTTTCCAATGATATTCTCAACCTTGGTAATCAAATTCTTTACCATCTGAACAGTTTCATCCTTTGACTTCAGGAAATATACCCAGGAATATCGAGAGAAATCATCAGTGATCACCAAGCAGTAAGATGTTCCTCCTAGACTTTTTACATTCACTAGACCGAAGAGATCCATGTGAAGTAGTTCTAGGGAACTGACTATAGAATTAATCTTCTTGGTGTGATGGGATTTCTTGTGTTGCTTTCCCTTATTGCATGATAAGCATTGGTCTTCGAAGTTGAAATTCTTCAAGGGAACACCCAACACCAACCCATTCTTGACAATGTAGTTCATCTTCCGAAGATGAATATGCCCCATTCTCCTATGCCATAATTCGGACTCCGATTCAGTCGCTTTCGACAAAAGACACGATCTTCTGTGGCCATTTCAGTCGACCTCATGTCCATGATATACGTATTCTTCTCTATTGGAGCCCTCATAACAATCCAATCCTCGGGTATCTTAAAACCAGGATGCAACACAATCGCCTCATTCTTGGTAAAATGCATGGTGTAATCCTTGTCACAGATCTGCGAAACACTCATCAGATTGTGCTTCAATTCTTCAACAAAGTTCACTTTCTCTAAAGTCATCTTTCCATTCGTCACAGTCCCAATTCCTGTGATCCTTCCACTGCTCTCTCCAGCGAAACTCACTCTTCCTCCTTGAACATGTTTCCATTCGTGTAACAAATTCTTGTTACCCGTCATGTGCCGGGAACAGCCGCTATCCACAACCCATAGATTGTTTGCAGCCCTGTTCAACTGTTCCTGCACGATTAAAGCAGAGGGTTAAAATCTGGGGACCCAAGACCTCTTGGTCTTGGGTCGATACATCCCGTACCTTGGCTGTCCAAAGTTAGCATCAGAATAATTTCTGTAAGTCCTGAGCGGATACCTTCTTGGAGATTGACTATGAGGCCATCCAAACCGTCGTGAATTAAATGAATTATTACTAATGGTTTGGTTGTTAGCAGTGAAAAACTGAGATCTATTTCTTTGAAAACCTGAATTAGACCAATTTCTGAATTTTGATGGGTTTTCATTTTTTCCATTATATTGATTACTGTTTCTTTTCTCAGATTTTGAAGGCCTCACACCTCTGAATTTCTGCTTCAGAGGGCAATCAGCAATTAGGTGTCCTAATTGATTACATCTGAAACAACTCCTGTGTTCAACTTTCTTTTCCATAGTTGTTTTAGATGTTGAGGCTGTATTACTGCCCGTTTGTCTCACAAAAGGTGGGACATACGGGTTTAGTGGAGATTTCTTTTCAGTTGTTTTATGTTTCTCCCCACTTTTTGGTAACACTGCCTCTTGTTTTGTCTCACTCGACTCGGAAGACTTGTCCGAGTTAGATGAGACAGGACTTGGCACAGAAATTTTCACACTCGAAACAGGCTTACTTGTTTCGCCTTTACTAACTTCTGGTTCTTTAATAGTAACCTTAACCGGAACTGTCTGACCAAAATCAACATCGACAGATTTCTGATTACTAGGATCATAAGTGTAATTATGATTGTAAGGTGGTGGAACTTCATGATAACCAATTCCTCCCCTTTTAACTGGGGAACCTTGATCACTAACGAGGTGATCACGTATAGCGGAGGAATTTCTAAATTTCTCAAGTTTCCTGTTCAGTTCCACCACTTTCACCTGGTGATCAGCTATCTGTTTATCCCTTTCAGCTATTAGTTTGGTTTTTTCTTCTAAGACTTCATAGCTAAGATCAATAACTTGTATTTTTTCAGCTAAATTTGCTTTCAGACTTCTAATATCTTTTCACTAGCTTTTATTTTTACTTTATAACTGTTTTCTCTAGCTTTAGTGAAATGATGATCTTCTTTTAACGTTTTAAATTCAGCATCCAAACTAACAAACTGATCAGTTATAGTTTTCAGTTGTTCAGACAGATTTTCACATTTAGTACAATGAATTTTGGTACTTACCTCGGAGAGCTGGTCTTTCACATCTGCCATGTTAGCTTCATTTTGAGCTTCTGCCATGTAAGCTTCATTTTCGCCAGTCACTTTCTCACTATTTGCAGTCTCGATGTTTGCCAAATTGGCCTGTTCGAACACTTCTTCAGCATGCAGATTCCAGTTGTACTCTCCATTTTGTCTGGATATCATGGCTCTATTATCATTGACACCCCCACTCTGTTGTGTAGACCTGTTTTGACTGCGCTCTACACGTTCATTTGTGCACTCCTTTGCAAAATGGCCATTCTGTTGGCAGTTGTAACACCTAACCTTCGACTTGTCAAACCCTGGTCTCTCACCAACAAACTTCCTACCAGTCTTCTTCATAAACCGCTTAACCCTTCTCACAATCATCGCCATCTGCCACTGCAGATTCATCTCTTCCATATCATCAGCATCAATCTGATCATAATCTTCATCCAAAGTTGCTGGATCAACAATTTTACCCTTGATGTAATTTTCATACGAAGCAATGAAAGATGCGTAGAGAGCAAACTGCTGTTCAGCAGATTTAACACTCATGGGCATCTTCTAGTAGTTGTTGTTTGAAACACCTGGGGAAAAACTACTCTTGGTTGCTTGAGGGCTAGAAGCATTAGATCCACCAGCTACAAAGCACACATCACCATTCATGTTGAGAGATACATGACCGTCATGTGTTGAGTTAGCGCCCGACTCTCCCTTTGAGTAGTAAGCAGACGAATCAGACTTCGAACTTGAACTTGAGTTGACCTTTGCACCATACATTCCTGGATCTTGAATCTGATCAGTAGATGTCTCTTTTCGAACCATGTTTAGTTCAAAAGTTCGTAGCTTGTTTACTGCCATTTCCAAATCATAGTCGGCAAAGTCTTTGTCTTCTCTCATCAACACGGTGTACATCTCCCATTTCGGTGGGAGAGCATCAAGAAGATTTTCAACAATCTCATCTTCTTTGTAAGTAATAGAATAATTGCCGAGTTCTGTCATCAGATGATAATATCTAGTGATGATATCATCAAGTGATTCATTCTTCAGATACTTGAAGACCGAGAACTGGGTTTTAAGTAGTTTAATCTTTGAAGCACGGATTCCCACATTACCCTCAAAACGGTTTTCAAGCGCTTCCCAAAGCTCTCTGGCAGTTTTGTACTTTCTGAAAGTGTGCAGAATCTCTTGTGGAAGAGCCATTGTAATTGCTGCATGAGCTTTGCTTTCGGCCTCATACATTTTCTTCTCTTCTTCTTCCATCTTGCTGTATTTCTTAATCTGATCACGACCCTCATATTCAGCAGTTGGTGGAATGTAGCCATCTTGTATACACACCCACATTTTAGCATCTTGGTACTTGACATATTGTTCAAACCGATCCTTCCATGCCACGAAGTCGGTTCCTTTCAGCATCTTTGGGGCCTTAGTAGCTGAACCTGCTTCCACTTCCATCTTTACCAGTTTCGTAATGTTTATTGAAGTCATCTTTTACGAAACACAAAGAAACCCGAAAAATAAAAAATTTTCTTCTTAATAGTACTGTAGGCGAAGTTGTGGATAACTTCGCTTAAGTCTGAACTTCGCTGATTCTGAACTTCGCTCACTTTCTTAAATTAGCCTGATTTGACGAAGTTGTGAATAACTTCGCTTAAGGTAAGCGAACTTGTGAGATAGGCGAAGTTGTGGGTAACTTCGTTTGAGATAAGCGAACTTGAGAAGGTAGGCGAAGTTTTGGATAACTTCGCTTAACCTTATATCTTCGCTGAAACCCTACTAACAGTGACGGCAACTTCGCCTGATGAACACGATGGTTTTTGCAGGTTTGATTTCTGGATTTTGCGAGGTTTGTGACGGTGTAAAGGGTTGTTTATGATTTCAGGAGGTGAGTAGGACACAAAAACACAGTAAACTCGTCCCGCGAATAGTCGAACGGAACGATTTCTACACCCGCGTGATAATCCCGAACCACAATCACGAGCAAAAAGCTCTGATACCAATTGTAGGTTCCCAGCCGGATCTACACGAGATATCGCGTTCTACGTAGGTGCGGAATCCCTACGTAAGACGTTACGAGCGTAGAAGACAAAACGATTAAACACGTTACAATAAACACAAACACGTTATATTGCAAACGTAAACACGTGACACAAAGATCACCAAATACAGACTCTCTCTATCTCGTTCTCTGAATGATGAACTGAATTCGTTCGTTTTTTTTTTAATCCGTAACCTAAACAGCTTATATAGACACGACAACTTCGCCTGGCATGTTCAGGCGAAGTTGTCCCTAACTTCGCTTGTCTAACAAGTTCGCCCATATCAGCGAACTTGTTAGCAACTTCGCTTACATACAAAACATAAATCTAACTAACACGATTACAGACACTTGACACTGAACTACTGACATCTTGCACCAACAGAGATGCTTTACGGTAGCCGATGTAGAACCTCGGTATTTTGGGGAGAGATTGATCAAAAAGAGATGGGAAGTTTAGAAGTTGTGCAAGAAACATCTTCAAAGTTTGATCAGATCAATGCAAAAATGAAAGTCGCTCAAGACAGACAGAAGTCGTATGCTGTTAAGCGGCGACGACCGATTGAGTTTAACGTTGGTAACAATGTGATGCTCAAGGTCTCGCCTTGGAAAGGAATTATCCGTTTTAGAAAGAGAGGGAAGTTGAGTCCGAGGTACATTGGACCGTTTAAGATTATGGAGCGTGTAGGTGAAGTGGCTTATAAGCTGGATTTTCCAGAAGAGCTAGAAGGAACTCATTCAACCTTCCATGTTTCTCATCTGAGGAAATGTCTGCCGGATGACACGTCTCATGTGCCATTAGTGGACATTGAGATGGATGAACAGTTGAATTACATCGAGCAACTGATTGAGATAGTTGACCGCAAGGAGAAGCAACTTCGTCACAAGGTTATACCTTTAGTGAAGGTGATATGGAAGCATCGCAAGGGTTCAGATGCTAGTTGGGAAGCTGAGGATGAGATGCGCAAGTTTTACCCGAATTTGTTTATGTAATAGTTAGGTTTCGGGGACGAAACCTCTTTAAGGAGGGAAGACTTGTAACATCCTACTGTTAATTATAATAATAAAATAAATTTCATTTATTTTATAGTGTGTCGTGTATCGGTTTAGATAAATAAAATAATAGAAGGCGGGCTTGGACTTTAGAAGATGGAATAAAGGATGGAATGGGCCTTAGGTCCATGGACGTAAGGGAGTATAAATACCCCTTAAACCCTAATCCTTTCCATTCTTATCCATCTCTACACTATAGCCTACACCTTGAAAAACTCACACAAACGCTATTCTATATCCCGAGGTAAGATCTGAAGGTGAAAACCCGAGCTAGTTGGTGCTAGATCATCGTGAAAGACCTAGACAATATCAAGACTAGAACGTGTTCATAACCCGACTCGTTTAAGGTACGTTTATATCTAGAAATTGTTCTTTAAGACTCGAATTCATTTAGGAGGTCCTAGATCTGTATGAATGTGATGGAAACGAGTCCAACGAACTAATCCATTACAGTTTGATAGGCTAATTGTTAGTTGAAGGACCCGTAACATACATACATAAATCGCACCCTGTAAACCCGATGTTTTGTGTGATTGAATGGTTAGGGTTTGTAGGCGCTGGCTAGACGAATCCAATGATACCAAATTTATGATGTTTCGTTAAGGAATGAAGTTTTAATCGCAGATCTAATATAAGTTGACTGTTCTTTGTGCATATCGATTTTGACTTTGACCTCAGGGTCAAAGTCTGGATAAGACTGATGGGATTCGTTAAGGTAAAGTAACGAATTAAGTAGCCAATTCGTTATGACCAGATAACGAATCAGCTCACCCAGTTCGTTATGATAAGATAACGAATCAGGTGATTCGTTATTCACCAATTCGTTATGTCCAGGTAACGAATCAGCTCACCCAATTTCGTTATTTTTAGATAACGAATCCAATCATGTTCAGATGACGAACCAGTTAACGAATTAAGCTAACGAATCAGGACAGCGAAGCAGATACCAAATTAGACTGTGATTTGATAACGAATTAGGCTTAATTCGTTATAGCTCGACCCCAGCCAGGGGCTTTGCCCCTTGGACCCTGCTAGGGGCTGCGCCCCTAGAATCCCGCTATCAGGGGCGCTGCCCCCGGACCTCTGTTCGTTGTGGGTAATAATTAAACTAGAAATATGATATGGATAGTGATAGTTAATTGATACGTGTAATTGTTATACAGTTAGTCGTGCACAGCTCAAAAAGGGAATAACGATAAACGGTGAACGTAACCGAATTCAGGTGAGTTTCTAGCCCCACTTCCTTCTTATGTTTTCGGGGTTGTGTGCATACTCGATGTGATTAGTTAATACACTTACCTTAAATGGTAAGTGTATGTCTTATATGATTTATGTATGAATGAATGCTTGATGATGCATGAACGATCTTCGGATATTGCATGTATCGTCAAGGAATAGTTTATAGATATGATTGATATATATATATATATATGTATGATATATAAATGATGTATGTGCTATGGAAGTTATAATTAAGAATGTATAGAAACGTATAGAAGGTATGGTTAGAAAGGGAAGGGACCCTAATAATATCCGCGAATGAAGGGAACGGACCCTAATAATATCCGCGAATGTAGGGTACGGAGTCTAATAATATCAGCGAATGTAGGGAACGGACCCTAATAATATCCGCGAGTGTAGGGAACAGACCCTAATAATATCTGCGAATGTTCTAGGACGAGGTATATGTATATGTGTATGAATAAAACGAAAGAAAGAAGGTATGATATTATGAACGTATGATGGAAGGTAAAGAACTATGTATGTATATGTACTTTCGGGTACGTGTATATGAATGTGTAAGGACGTATTGTATGTTACCTGATTAACTAGAACTCACTCAGCGTAGCTGACTTTTAGTATGCACGCAGGTGAGTAGAATGAGGCAGTTGGCTTGAGCGGGGCATATGGCAGAAGAATAAGAGTCTGACATCTGAAGACTTTTTATGTTGTGTTTTGATTTTGAAATACACGATGAATGTTTTAAGACATGTTATGACTTATTATTGTAATGTTATCAAAGTTTTAATATTCCGCGTATGTTTTTATTAACTCTGATGATTAGAACTATGTTGATGAGTAAATCCAACGTCCAAATGTGAGGTACCGGTAAGGGGTCCTTACAATTAACCATCTTATTAACTCGTATTTAATCCTAAACCCATCAGACTATAATCAAGTTCGTAATAACTCGCAATTAAGGTTATAAATAGGACGATAATTGTTAAGTCAAAGATTTGACCAAAGTGAGATATATGGAAGATTGGAATCTTCTCAACCTCCTCAGAATTCGCTAAGTATGGATCCGGGCACACCTTAGACCTCCGAGCAAGCTTTTACTTAGCCGGGTACGATATTTTGTCTATCGGGCAAGGTTATCTTCAAGAAGTCTTCTTTAGTGGATATCCGAGCAGGAGAAAATTAGTGCATTGACGGGCAAGGTTCACTAGGTTATACAGATCCGGGCAAGGTTCACTTTATCATGCTAGTTTGTTCTTCAGAGCCATGTTAAGTTCACTCTCGAGTAAACTTTTGGCTAACCAAGCTCATGAAGCCAGGTGATTGGAAGACCGGGCAAGGTATTCATTAATAATTGTGGTCCAAGCAGGCTTGATGTTTTAATGGAATATTTCTAAGTAACATCGGGCAAGGTTCAACTCAAGCAAGGAACAATGTTGCCGAGCACACTTTGCTAATAAGTTATTTTCTAGCAAAGAGTTGAATGGACCATTGAAGAACAAGGTTGCTCGTAAGGGTTTGTCAGGCAAAGTCTGGCAAAGTCAAGAAGATAGCATTGAGCAGAGTCTGTTGAATTCCAGACTGAACAATCCTTTGATTATGAAGTTGAAGGCACTTGGTTTGAAATTTGAGAGTGTGGCTCTTATGAATGATGATAAATTGAATAAAAGGCTTGAAGAAGAAAAAGACAAGATCAGAAGAGCTATGCAACAAAAGAACAGAGATGATCAGAAATACAGAGAATATCTGAGAAGGCATGGTTATTCTGAAAAAGATCTAACACACTTCAAGTTTGACAAACTTCAAGATCTTTACAACAGTGAAAGAGCAAAGGTGATAGAAAAGTGTGTAAAAGAGAATGAGAAGATTGAAAAGATGGAAACTTTGAAAAAGAAGTTCGGAGGTATGTGTGGATACCTGCTGGAAAAAGGGTTGAAGCCCGATATTGTAGAAAATTTGACAAAAGAATCAGTGGTAGACCAATACAATAAACTCAAGAGAAAAGAAAAGTCGAAGAGGTTACCACCAAAGATCTCCACCAAACAGTCTGAACCAATTGATGACCCTCAAACAAAGAAAAGAAGAATTCAAACCTTGAGGGAGAAATTGAAAGAACATGTCAGACCGGTTGAAACCCCTACCCCACAAGAAGTCAAACCTGAACCTAAAGATGAACCAATTGTTCCCTGGGAGAATGAAGACATGATCAATATTCTGAGGGGCATAATGATTAATCAAAGGGGAATTTATGAAGCCTCCTTTAATGCCTTGGAAAAGCAAGACTTGAAAGATCTTTTCTATATTCAAAAGGCTAATTGGGAGAAAGCTCTAAGGGAAGGTGATAACCCTAGAAGCTTTGTTGATGGAAGATTTATACCTGCAGGGCTATCAAACAGTCCTAGGTTGGCAAAAATGATGAAAACTCTCAATGAACAAGAAGGACACAATCTTATGGATCTTGCCAACCTTCCACCTGAGATGGTAGAGGCCATCTACATCAACACCTTCAACTTGAAGCCTGGAAAACCCAAGAAGTCTATTCCATCCAGGCCTCCAAGTTCAAGAAGACATTCACAAGGTGGAAGAGGTGAATCAAGTAGGTCTGTACCACAAAGAACAATAAGACCACAATCAGATGTGGATATTCCAAGAGAACTTTACTATGATTCTGTATGTGAATGTTTGAGAGTGATTATGGAAAGTAGAAAATTGAGAGACATAGTTGTGAGAGGTGACTTTTATGAGTACACTCAAGAACAACTGTTAAGAATGGCCACACTCAACCTGTATGATTATAGAAACAGAAACAAGATGGCAGGAAGGCAAATGAATGATCTCTCAAAATTTTTGAAGGATGAAGCTGACAAGGGATTCCAGTTCTTAAAAGAAAAGAGAAGTTGGAGAATGATTCAACTTCACAGATCAAGAAGGTCAGAGAAGTTAAAGAAAATGGACAGGGCTGAACTGTACTACCAGATGAAGGTCAGAGACAGGAATCCTTTGTTAAACATGAATACATGCATAATCCTTGAAAGAAGAATGACACGCCCCAACTACATAGTTCAAAGAAATGGCATTATAACTGAAGTTGAATACAAAGAAAATGTTGGCCATTACTTGCTGAGAAACTCTGATGGAAAAGTACTGGGGATAATCAAGAAGGATGAAGACTTGACTTACTTGCATGATGAGGATATGATGGATATAAGGAATTTGGTCATACCATAAAGTCATATACATTACCAAATCCTTGATATCTTTAGACTGAGAGTTGCATCAGTGATAGTAAACAGAAGACAAGCCGCCCACAATGCAAGGAAGAGACAAGATTCATAGATTAGGCTTTGTTATGTAATGTCTTCGGATAGAATTCTGATTATGTAATTGATTATGTTTTGTTGAATATGTAATTTGACTTTAATTTAATTTGTATTTTGACTTAGTGCAAGTAACCATTGAAATGTTTTGGGTCAGCTGAGGTGTTCCAATCTAGGGGGAGATTGTTGAGTCAAAGATTTGACCAAAGTGAGATATATGGAAGATTGGAATCTTCTCAACCTCCTCAGAATTCGCTAAGTATGGATCCAGGCACACCTAAGACCTCCGAGCAAGCTTTTACTTAGCTGGGTAGGATATTTTGTCTATCGGGCAAGGTTATCTTCAAGAAGTCTTCTTTAGTGGATATCCGAGCAGAGTTTGCAAATTAGTGCATTGACGGGCAAGGTTCACTAGGTTATGCAGATCTGGGCAAGGTTCACTTTATCAAGCAAGTCTGTTCTTCAGAGCCAAGTTAAGTTCACTCTCGAGTAAGCTTTTGGCTAACCAAGCTCATGAAGCCAAGTGATTGGAAGACCCGGCAAGGTATTCATTAATAATTGTGGTCCAAGCAGGCTTGATGTTTTAATGGAATATTTCTAAGTAACATCGGGCAAGGTTCAACTCAAGCAAGGAAAAGTGTTGCCGAGCACACTTTGCTAATAAGTTATTTTCTAGCAAAGAGTTGAATGGACCATTGAAGAACAAGGTTGCTCGTAAGGGTTTGTCAGTCAAAGTCTGGCAAAGTCAAGAAGATTGAAGTTTACCAGGTGAGTATTTTACTTGGTGAAATACTCTTCAAGTAAAGTCTACCCGGAAACTAATCCCGGGTACACTTCTATGTTACCAAGTCCTGAAGAATGGCAGAGCACACAGCCTACTCGAAAAATGAAGATTGTTGCAAAGCCTACCCCGGAAGACTTGTTTTACACTTAGAATAATTCTGAATATGTAATTTGAATATGTTTTAGCACTTAGGGTTTCTAGAAGGAATGACAACTGTAAAGGAGGTGTCAGACCTATAAAAGGAATAATTTAGGGCACGCCTCCTAAGGTAGACAGACTCAATAATTCAGAGAGAATATTATTGAGTGTGACGGCTGTCTTAGAATTGTACGGACAAAACTTTCCTTCAAGAAACCCTAAATCGATTACCCTTTGTATGATGATCATTATATAAATGGAAATCTTTTGAGTGAATCTTGTATGTGTTAGTTACCTTTGATTACTGCTTAGCAACCATATCGTTTATTATTCATTCCGCCTTTAAGAAACGGTAATCTTTCTAAATATAGCAACCCGTCATTAACTCCTTTGTCCACACATCTATTTGTGTGAGTTATTGCATGATTTGAGTAAGATCCAGCTGAAATCGGGGACCTGACAATAATCTTCGTCTAAACCTGCTGCAAAACCTAAAATTATACAAACAAACACTCTATTATCCTCAAATAGTTCATCAAACTTTCATTCCGGTCAAGCTCCATTTACCTTCATTCTAACACCAAATCATCTAAGTAGTATATGCAATTGCAGTGTTTTTGGCAGTCTAATAAAACCCGTAACATCAATTTAACAAACATAAAAACGGATTTGAATAATTTAATCTAGGGTTTATGGTGAATATGATGAACTTGAATTTATTGTTTATACATTTTCTGTTTCTGGTCATAAAAACACAAAAACAATATGGTCCAGTGGCTGTGTTCACTTGATGTGGTCATGGAGACCCGGGTCACTGCAACATATTTTTACATTTGTTTTAATCATCTTTATTAATCATATAAAACCATTTTTAACTTGAATAGCAATTGTTTTAGATTGTTTTTTTTACCTTTACAACTAAAAACCAAACTTCTACAAACCCGAAAAGTCCGTTAAAACTCATAATATATATATATATATAAAATATACAATGTCGTTGTAACTTTATAAAATCTAAACCGTCAACCGTTATACTAAAGATACCGGTAACACTAAAATCCTGTAATATTATTATATACAAATTTAATAGTAAACTCATAAATAATATTATAATAATAAATCGTTAAATCTGTTAAACTTAAATATTAATATACGTTAAAAGGTGTAAAAGTATATATATATATATGCAAACAATAATACATGAACTTTAAAACCGACATGTTTTCTTGTATATATACAAACATTAGTTAGTAATTCTCGTTTTCTAATTATTTTAGCTCTTGAGATTCGAACTTTTGGTTTCATATAACGTGCTTCCCATTTCATTTCGAAGTTGTTCTTTCAATTTCAAATGTGAGTTTCTCACACCCCCTTTTTACCTTTTTATTACACTTAAGGGTAACATATGTACCCTGCAAAACCCAACTATTTATGATTTTTCTTACAAACTACAATTCATTACATGGACTTGTGTGTTACTTGTTACTTGCTCAAAATTATTTGCTCATGGATTACTTCAATATAGTATGATCATACACCCCCCCCCTGCGATCAAGACCTTGTTGTTATGAGTGAAAAAGGGCCTCATTATCCGAGTACGTTGGTGCACAATCCCAATTGGAAATGACCTTATTTGCTTTTCACGAGTTTTAATGGAATTGTATGATTTTTATGTACTATAAAAAAACTATGTGAACTCACCAACTATTAAGTTAGTTGACATTATTTTATACATGTGTTACAGGTATGCTTATTAGAGGATGATACAAGAGAAGACACTAGACATAGTATTATCAATAATAAAGTGTTTGACTTGTTTATTTCATTGTATTTTTTCTTATTTGTATAAGTACTTGTTATTTGAATCATCAATGAAATAATGATAATATTGTCACTTAATAGTGTCACATATGTTTTGAACAATCTGTATGTCATACCTCAACCTACGGCAGAACATGCCGGGGCACGAAATTGAATGTATCATAGCTCAGAAGACACTAAGTGAAATACATGTGTCAATATCTAAATTATTCATTCATATATCAAATTTCAAAAGCACAAACATTGTCTCAAAAGAAATATGTTACAGTTAAATATTCAAATCATAAATAACTCATAATAAATGTGTTCTTCATTCATCATAGCAACCTAAGGTATCATCTAACTTCCATACATTATTCATCCAATAAAGCTATCTGCGTCATACGTGAAAATATATATTTTTTGTCAACATAACGTTGAGCAAGTAAACCACAGCTTTTGAATAGATATAATAATAAAATGACAATTCCATGCAATAATCGTAAATTACTACAACTAGTAAACAATAAATAAAAGTTGTTTTTTCAACCGAGTCACATTGATAACGGTTTACTTCGACGGCGTATGATCATACTAATGAGGATGAGGATGAGGTACCATCCAACATAATTTAAACACATAGTCATATTCGCTCGTAACAACTAATCGAGCAATTACAATTATGCGTATAACGGAATTGTAGGGAAAACAATAAGTTGATTTTGAACGCATAACGCCCCCAAAATTTGTAAAGCGGTAAAAAGGGGGATGCAAATTTACTTACCTTAACAAGTGGATTAAGTGAGGATAAAATAATAAAAAGAACTAGGATGAAAACGATCAAGCTCCTCAAGGGTCACCGAAAAATATTCCTAGTTGTTAATGACAACATGAATTAAATATAGTCATAATGAAATATTAAGATCTATGACGGGTTTTGAGAGTCGATGTGGTTGTGTGTAACATCAAAAATATCGATAGTTACATTTTCGTTATTAATATATTTATTAATGTTATTATTATTGTTGTTGTTATTATTATTATTATTATTATTATTACTAGTACTAATATTATTATTTATGTTTGTTGTCTTCATATTAATAAAAATAGATATTTTAAAAAGTGATATAAAAGTTGGAAAAGTTAATACGTAAATGAATCTTTATAATGAACAACAGTTTGGATTATTAAGCGAGTTATCATTACACTCATAAATATTCATACATACATATATATTAAATATGTTATGGAGAAAGTTAAAAGATTAATGACGAGAAAAACAACAAGTCTAGAGGTCCAATTCATCAAAACAATCTCTACTCGTTATTGTATATTTATAAACATAAAATAAAATTGATTAAAAATAGTTAACAAATATAAATAACAAAAACCGAGTCCAAGGGGGTTCGAACCTGTGCCTGGATCGGTTCCAGAGTGTTAATAGTACACGCACCAGCCATGGGACTGGTGTGTTGATTTGTTAGATGTATCCGTTTGCTTAAATATAACCAGTTAACCCCAATTTCATCCATGAACCCTAGAATTTAAAATGTCCAGTTCGTTCATTGATTGATTAAATTGAGTCAGGGTTATTCTTAACTGGTTAAAGGCGATCAGGAAGCATGCTTTAATTACCTGTTATGGTGACGAATTGACGGGGAACGAAGAACAAGAAGGTTCCGCTCTGTTTTGATCTTAAACAAATATTTAACATCTTTGTTTAGTGAAAATAAGTTAGTGTTTGGGTCCGAGATGGTGCAAAGGTGGTGTGGTGTGATTTAATTGAAATACAAACGAGTTATATAGGGTTTTAGGGATTTGTTAGTCGCGGTTTGTTTTGGTATTGTTAGTTGTCAATTGTTCATAATTTACCAAGTTTAGGTTGTTGGTAGGATCGGATTAAGGTAAAGAATTGATTTGGCATGATTAATTAAGCGTTAATGAGTCCGAAATTGAAGGGGGGAGGGGTATGGCGTCGGCAGGAAGAGGGAGAAGCGAAGAGGGAATAAAATTGAATGTTATTTGCAACTTGGTCCCTGTTCTTTGGTGGTGGTTGCAAAAGTGGTTTAAAAGATAGTTTAGGGTCTTTTTTGCATAATAATCATAGATATATATAAAAGAATAAATAATATACATAAATAAAGATTAAAACATAAACAAAGTGGGATTTTATTAATAATTTTCCGAATACGAACCTGGGTACGGATCGGGTCAGGTCACGATTACAAAACGAAAAAATTGAAATGTTACAGCATTCACTACTTTAGGAAATTTCGTCCCGAAATTAAAATTTAAGCCGTAACAAAGAGCTGTAGGTACTTTGACAAGTGAACTCGGGACCACGTTTAGATTTCCAACGAACTTTGACAAGCGGAATACGACTACACTTGGTTTCTTTGTCCATATGATCCACGATTTCAATGGGTTTCTCGATAGCACGCATAGATTCATAAACTTGTACTTCATTGAGGGATATGTGGAGATTCCACTCGGCTAAGCACTTCTTGAGATTGGAAACATGAAAAGTTGGACAAACAATGGAGAGCTCTTCATGGAGATCGAGACGATACACAACTTACCAACCCTTTCAACGATCTCAAATGGGCCAACAAAACGAGGAGATATTTTACTATTTTTTCCAAAACGAAATACCCCTTTCCAAGGAGATACTATAAGGAGAACTTGATCACCAACATTGAACTCGAAGTGGTTTACGGAGGTTATCAGCTTAGCTCTTTTGACGGCTACTAGCGGCAAGAAGATTTTTGCGAATAAGAGCGATTCGGTCGGAAGTTTCTTGAACAAGCTCGGGCTCGGTAATTTGCGATTCACCAACCTCGTTCCAACAAATCGCGGAATGACATTTTCGGCCATAAAGAGCTTCAAGATTTGCCATGCCAATACTAGTGTGAAAACTATTATTGTAGGAAAACTCTACTAGTGGTAGGTGAGTATCCCAATTTCCACCAAAATCTAATATGCAAGAGCGGAGCATATCTTCGAGAGTTTGAATTGTTCTCTCGGATTGACCATCGGTTTGCGGGTGATAAGCGGTGTTTAAATCAATACGGGTACCCAAGGCGGTTTGCAACGATTTACAAAAATGAGGGGTAAACCGACCATCACGATCGTAAATAATGGTCAAGGGCGTTCCATGGCGGCAAATGATGTTCTTGGTATATAGTCTGGCTAATTCGCTTACGGAAGACTTTTCTCGGAATGATATGAAGTGAGCAGACTTGGTCAAACGATCAACAATCACCCAAATACTATCATTGCGGCTTTGAGTAGTGGGCAGTTTGGTAACGAAATCCATGGCTATGTCTTCCCATTTCCAAACGGGGATCGGGGTTGCTCGAGCAGACCAAATGGCTTTTGATGCTCGGCTTTAACCTTGGAGTAAGTGAGGCATTTAGATACATACATCGCGATATCTTTCTTCATTCCCGGCCACCAGAACATGGAACGAAGATTAGCATACATTTTATCCACACCGAGATGAATAAATTATCGTGAATTATGAGCTTCATCAAGGATGAACATGCGAAGATCGTCATGATCGGGAAACCATAAACGGTCCAAATAATAGAGTAAGCCATTACGTTTGGTTTCAAGTTGGAGTTCGGCTCCACAAGACATCTCGTTGTATAAGTTACCCTCGGTGACGGATACGTGTTGTGCGTCGAAGATGCGGTATTGGAGGTCAGATTGGATGGTGAAACAATGGAGCAAGACGGATTTAATATGACGCTTACAACTAAGAGCATCGGCCACGGCATTTGCTTTCCTGGGGTAGTAGCGAATTTCGCAATCGTAATCGGTTAACAATTCGGCCCATCGTCTTTGTCTCATATTGAGGTCCTTTTGGTCGAAAATGTGTTGTAAACTTTTATGGTCGGTGAAGATCACATATTTCGTGCAGTAAAGGTATTGTCTTCAAATTTTTAAGGCGAACACGACCACACCAAGTTCGAGGTCGTGCGTCGTGTAATTTTTCTCGTGCACCTTGAGTTGACGCGAAGCGTAAGCAATGACCTTGTCTCGTTGCATAAGAACACAACCATGACCTTGAATAGAAGCGTCACAAAAGACTACAAAATCGTCATTGCCCTCGGGAAGAGCAATGATTGGAGCATTGCAAAGCACGTCCTTAAGAGTTTGAAACGCTTCCTCTTGTTTAGAACCCCATTCGTAAACTTTCCCTTTGTGGGTTAGTGCGGTACGGGGTGAAGCAATCTTCGAAAAGTTGCGGATAAAACGACGGTAATACCCCGCTAAACCAAGAAATGAACGTGCCTCCTGTAACACCTCGTGTTTTCTTTTTCGTTTAAATTATTAAATACCAATACCCAACCCGTTATTGTTTCGGGTAATTTTTAATCAACAAAACGTGTCGTTTACGAGTTAATAATATTTTATTATTACTATCTATTATATTTAATTAATTTCCTAAAAGAACTTTCAATTATATTCAATTTCCATCCAAACCTTAGTTTTAACCCTTTTGGTATCCAACCATTAACTGTAGGGAAGAAAGTGCAAAAATCCATAGTTATAACCCATATAAACTGTTATACCAGGAACCCAAGATCCGGAACCCATTTTTGACCCAGATCCACAACCCATTTGCTTTCTTGAAGCTTAATCTTCGTCTTATAGATGGAATGAATCATAGGGAATCGTTTATACGCGTAATTTGAACCTTACCGACAATCTAAGTAAGAAAACTCAATCAATTTGATAGGTATTAACACTTATATCGAACCCGGCATATATCATAATATCAATTAACAATTACAGATTGTCATAATGCAATTAAATGAGCATGCACAACCCTATACCCGTCGCCAACCTAACCTCCATATTTGATTTGACATTAATGACCTGCTAGTTCGTGTTCAAGCTCCATTTTTAATCGGACGTTCTTCGTGATTATACACCATCAATGGATCATCTTCTTAGATAATTAATACATTCATATTGTTCGCGTTAATCTGTTTATTGATAGCCATAACCTTAATTAAACTAACACTTAGCGGATTAACTGATTTCAAATCCTAGGGTTATAAGAGATTTAGGGGTTTTTTAGACTGTTGGTTTTATTTAATTATTCTCAGTACTTAACCAACTTGACACACCAGCTCAGTGGCTGGTGTGTGTTTGTTTAACTTGCTGAACCGGCCAGGGGCCCGGGTTCGAGCCCCCCTAGACGTGGTTTTTGGTTTTATATTTTTTAAGGTTTTTTTTTGCATTATTATTAAATATGAAATAAATGTTATTCTTATTAAACGACACTTGTTAATTCACGTTTCTTTATGTTTCTTGTCAAGATCTCCTTGAAAGCTTTCGTTTAGGTGTATATATATATATATATATATATATATAATATAGGGTAAGGATCCTAAAAGAACCCTTTGTAAATTGAGAACTTTGAGAACCATTTTAAACCACTAAAAACACCTTTAAAAAAATACTTAAAAAAATCATAAAACAAAAAATAACAAAAAAAAATAAAAAGTAAAAAAACCAAAATTCTTATATTTCATTCTGGTTTCATTAAAAAAATAAAAAAATAATAAAAAAAACAAAAAAAACGTCGTATTATACACATATGCATAATTTGAATTAATCTTTAGTTACGTAATATACTTTGTCCAGATCATCAAGTTTTCTCACAAAAATATGGATATATGGCCGAGGAAACGACCTCGATTGGCCTGGGCCGTGCTTGATCCTGCTCTTCTTCCACCAAAGTTTTATTTATGTTATTTTGTTAGTTTTTTTAACAAATTTTTTTGTATTTGAAGTTACTTTACGATCTGGTTAATTTCACCGAAATATAAACCTTTTGTAATTTAAAATTCAGTTTATATTAGTTGTATATGGTTAAGTTATGTAAGAGATGTTAAATTTGTAAAAACTTATGGCTAGATTCAGAAAGCATGGACCTGTTTTCGCATCATCATACAAAGTTATGTGTTTAAACGAGTGGAGCCAAGCCTGAGTTTAACTAGGTTCAAGATCTGCTCATTTTGAACTTTTTTTCTTAAGCTGAAGCTCAGCTCATGAGTCATTTATTCAAGCTCGAGTTTGGTCAGTTTATTATTTTATTACAATGTATTCTGGTACTACAATTTGCAATCACAAAACTGGAACAGTGACATTAAAGTCCCTTTATTTTTTGTATTATATTACCATTTTTTTTGGTAACTTCATTATATATTTCTGCTAATTGTTTTCAGATGACCATGGTTGAGGCTTATATTTCTGGAATAAAATTGATCCGCCAAGCTTAGAGTTATCTTCTGAACTCATCTCTACTCATTGACACTCTAGGTCAGTCCATTGATCTCAATAAACTCTACTACTGGTAATATTTGGTTTAACATGAGGTGATTTGAGAAACAATTTTTTTATGTAAATATGGATCATTATAATAAATATTCATTTATACTCTTTTGATAGTTTTTTTTAACAACACTTTCTTGGTAATTACATTATGAAATATTAAACATGTTAAATTGACATGAAGGGTGCTGAAAGAAATATGGAGTTGCATATTTGAACACAATGGTGAATATGGATTGCAATTGGTGTGGTTAGTGTAACCACATACGTGTTTTATATATTGTATACAAACTGCTTTCTATTCAAGATGATGATCATAATTTGTTCTTAGGGGGGTGTTTGAGTGAGCTTTTCTTTTATTTTGCTTTTTGCTTTTTGAAGAGGCAAAATGTCCAAAATGCCCCTCCAAAATCATCTAAAAGCACCAAATTTTGTTCTGATCTGATTATAGTGCAGCGTCTCACTTACAAGAAACTCCACTAGCTATGCTACCAATACTAATTAAAACCGGCCTGTTAAAACTCTTGGTACATTCCTCATTTTACCTGCAACTTGATAATGGTTATTCAAGTGCATTATTGTTTAATATTTGCTTGATTTTTGGTTGTAACAGGTGGAAAGTTGGTTTTGAGGTTCACACCATACCGAATACTTTGGTTGAAGTTCATACAAAACCGATCGTGTAAATCCAGATTGCACCGTAAGAATTAAATAAATTTTTATTTATTTTTAAGTATTTCATATCAGTCAAGAAATGTACAAATATTGAGTGAGTAGTTTTTTTAAAAGGCTATTTACCATTTTCTTAACTTTTCCTTTAGTTAAGTTTTTTTCAATGGTACAACGTATGGATGAGATCGGTATCGGTACCGAAAATCTCAATCACAAAAATCGTAAATTCTTGGTACCGGTATCAAAATATCCGATTCGGTATCGGGACAATACCGGTATTGAAGGTAAAATTCGCGAAAATATCAATACCGAAATTCAAAACTTTTGTACAAATGTTTTTTTATGTAACTTTTTTCTTAGTTTTCATTTATTTTGACATCAGTTCTTGCTTTTGAGAATTCTAATCACAAGATTTGGTTTTCTAATTCTATTAAGTTCATTTAACAATAAGACATTAGTGAGTGTGACTAACCTGTTTGTATTTGTCTGTACTAGAAAGTGGCCAAATTTCAACTTGAATCTTTTTTGACAAAAAAAATGGTGGGTCAGACCGACCTGTTTACACCCGTACTAGAAAGTCATCCATTTTCAAAACTGAATCCATTTTAATAAGGAAAAAGGATTGGCAGGTCAGACAAAGTAAAACGTATTTAACTTGAATTCGTTTTAATAAAAAATGATTAATGAATTCATCCAACTATTGCTAAAGTATGGAGTATTGCTTTATGACAAGAACGAGGATAATATGGAACTAAGTTGAGTTATAGACATTTATAGTTGTTGAAACTGAAATATGATTTTTTTATATATAAATAGGTCACAAAAGTGAATTAAGTTTCTTGATTGTTAACTTTGACGTTCGGATTGACATTTTGTAGTATGAAGATGAAGATAAGGATATGGTGATGCTTGCAACCTTATGATCTTGTTTGCAGCTGTGGAACGTAGAAAAATCAGATGATTGGAAGGTATGAAGTGAAATTACTTTATTCAGTTATTTGCCCATCATCTTTGGTTTGGTTTCATGGTGAGATGCTAATGGTGAATATAAACATAGGTAAAAGTTGCAGTTGGATTACTCTGGGTAGGCTAGAAACTGTAAAGAGCATGTTCATGTGAATCATAGGTACTGATCCTGGTATTTAAATTTTTTTTACTGGTATCTGTACTGAAATGCTCACCGGTCTATCTTACTCTAATTACTGTATCCTATAGTTTGATCAACAGGTCATACAAATAAAAAGAAAATATAATAACTAAAATTAAATGGATGGGTATACTCAAATGCTTATAATGTTCTAAACTGTTTTGTATTCAAAAAAAGAATTCAATGACCCGTGAAAAAAAGAGTTACATGCTTATAGTTTCTAATCATTTGTAATATTATAATTAGTACAAGCTTGAAAAAGAGTTGGTTAGTAAGCATGAATCAGTCTGACTCGTTTGACCTGTTACTTAAACTGCATGTTATAAATCAAATAATTATTTTGGTTATAATCCGAACCGTTTTTACAAACCGGTTTTTGTAACATGTCGACCAACCTGGTTCGCTTTATAACTTGAACCGTTTTTGTTTTTTCAAATAAATTGGTTTTGTACATCCTTACATTGCACTACCTTTCACACAACTCATTTAGACAATTGTTACAACTGATTTTAGAGGTAAATTTGATCTTTAAAATTTTTATTACACTTTAAATTTAATTTAAACTAATTTAGATTTATTAGGCTATTTTGCAACGCCAGCCTTGAAAAGCTTAAAGATTGATCTTTTTTGTTGTTTCAATCAAAATTAAGAGAATTGATTAAATTGAAACACTAAATCTTCCAAGAAAGTAATGACGCAGATTAGTGGAATTGGCATCATTGAGGATTAGTGTTTAATTTGAATAAATCTTCATGTTTGAAGCGATTATGTTGATGTGATATGATTGTTTAAGCATGCTAAAGATGCTTTCAATGATGTTTATTGGACTTGAATTAGAAAACCATTTGGATTTTGCAAAGAATTTGTTGAAAATTATAATACTGAGGTATAACAAAATTATTATTATTTTTAATATAATGTGAACTAATAAAGATTAAGTAATTGCATTTTAATCAATCTGTTTTAACAGGTGGATCAAAATACAGCCACTAAGTTGACTATATCAGTCAACTCACCAAAAGGGAGGCATGTTCAGGTACGATACCATAAGCAGTTTTTGTCTCAAACATGTTATGGACAATTATCGGCTCAGTTTAACTTGGGTTTCAAGAAAAATGAGTATGGGCCAAAACATGCCAGTTTAAAAAAAAATATTAGTTTGGTTTGGTTCAAAACGGGCTTAGCTAAAATAGGGTCGGTTTGAAAAGAGTGATTAAAAAAATAAAACCATACGAGAGCTTAGCAAAATCATAAAATCATTCTCATATTGGAAATTGGGGGTAAATTTGATCTGCTTTGACTTTTTTTGTGTCATGTTTGACTTTTTATGGTCCACGTTGACTTTTGGTGGGGTTTGACATTCAATTTTGACTGTACCGTTACGAGCTGAGCAAAATCAAAAAGACTTTTTTTTGGTAATATTTAACCTTTGTATTATTTTGTGTATAACTTTTTAGATTAGCTATGGAGAAGTTGGAGGAGTAATAAATGATGATGACGACATGTCTAACCTTCAAATTGGTATGGTGATTTGTCTATATACTCAACGATTTTGTAAAGGTTCTTAATGGTGATAAATAACATTGGTTGTAGTTGGACTATAAAATCAGCAACATATTTTAGTTTATATATTGTCAAGTTTTGTAAAGGCTTTTTAAGTGTTAAATTTCCAACTTCCTGTCGAAGTTATGATATGTTTGTGCTTTCTTGTACTGGTTTAATCATTGTTTGTTTAAATGTGTTGATATTTCATATTTTGTGTAATTTGTTTGACATGTAATTGTTGGTTTGATTAAATTTGACTCTTCTTGACCAGTTACCACGTTGGACTTGACCCATAAGTTGAGTCTAACCAACCTGATCCTGGAACCTAAAATTTATAGTCGGATAATAAAACTTATATATACTTATTTGAAATAAAATTTAAAAGGAAATAATAGCGCACCAAAATAGTTGGTAGTTAAGGACTTAAGGTTGTAAATTGATAAGAAAAAATAACTAAAAAAAGAATATAGAGATAGAGATATAGATAGAAAATGTGACGTGGGAGGTTTAAAAAAAGTTTAAAGGAATGAATTCTTTTGTAATAAATTATAAAATAAAGATATGAATAAAGAACAGATATATAACTATTTATAAAAATTCATGGGTTTCTTATGGTAGAGTCATCGGTGTTTCATTAACTATTGTTGCATATAGAGGTGCACAAATCGGGTTCACCTTGAAAACCCGAACCGGTTCGGAACCGGTTTTTTTCACACCGGGTAGAAAATGAAACCGGTTCCAGTCAGGAACCGGTTCGGTTCCCGACCCGAACCGATGCCCAGAAATGCAATCTTTTAGGAACCGGGTAGGTTGGAACCGGAACCGGTTTTTACGTAAAAACCGGTTCCACCGGTTTTTTTTGAAATTTAAACATTATAGCCGTTAGGAACCGGTTCCAACGGCTATATAACCGTTTTAGACCGTTGGAACCAGTTTTTTAACTATAAATAGGTTATCTTCTTTCTATAAATAGCAAGGTTTGTTTGTGTACTTGTTAAACCACTCCCAAAACTATAAAACACAATCCAAACCACAATTAACCTTAAACCGACAACA
This sequence comes from Bidens hawaiensis, assembly GCF_021521415.1. Lineage (NCBI taxonomy): Eukaryota > Viridiplantae > Streptophyta > Magnoliopsida > Asterales > Asteraceae > Bidens > Bidens hawaiensis. The sequence continues at coordinate 53,811 of NW_027500615.1, forward strand.
AATGGCAACCAATGATGACGTTGTTATGGTGATCGAAACAACAAGATGCCCCGATGTTTGGGTTCATTACGATTTGTGTCTCATGACCGACTCACATGAGTTGGCACGTTGCAAATATTGCTCGAAGTTTCTTAAAGCAGCGTCCAACTCGACATTACGAAAACATACGAATAAGTATTGTCGAGAGAAAAGAAGAATGGAAGCTAAAAAAACGGAAGTGGGAGAGTCGTCCGGCTCTACAACCCAAAAATAAGTATTCCCGGGTTAAAACGACGGACTTTGTTTTTTATGTTTTAGTTGTTATGTTTAGTATCGTTTATGTTTTAATAATGTTTGTAATAGTTATTTTTTAGAAACGGGTTTGCTAAAGGAGTAGTATTGTAGTTTGTTTTTGAGTTTGGTGGTGAAACAAGTAATGGAAACAACTTATATATAGGTTTGGCCCAAAAACCGGTTCCAACGGCTATATTACCGTTGGAACCGGTTCCAACGGCTAGTTTGACTTTTGTTTGACCCTTCAAAAAAACCCGTCGGAACCGGTTATTCCGGGTACGAACCAAACCGGTTCCAATTAAGAACCGGGTAGGAACCGGTTTGGGACCGGTACTGACATATAAATATTAGAACCGGGTACGATTTTCGGGTACAAAAATACCAAAACCGGGTATTGTTCCAACCGGGTTGGAACTGGAACCGGTTCCGGTTCGGTTCCACCGGTTAGGTTCCGGAACCGGTTTTTTTGTGCACGTCTAGTTGCATATAGCAATCTTTACATGTGTTACTTATCGTATTATGTTGGTCGGTAAATTGATATATAGCTATTTACCAATGTTCATGGATATCTTATGGTATGCTTTCTTTTTATCTGATTTTTTTTTATTTCAAGTCTCTTCGTTTGCACGTTGAGTATTTTAAAGTTTAAGTTCTTTTATTATCGTTATTATTATTATTTTGCAAAGCTCTATTTGAGTTTATTTGTTTTGTTTTTTTCTTTTTTAATCTCTTCGTTCAGTTGTTCCATTTTTTAATCAAATCCGGTAAGAGTAAAATACAGGTTTTGAAAACATTTATTACATGTTTACCTCTTGTACAAAGGTCCAATAAGTTCAATTTTTGAAATCAAACTAGAACCAAACCGTTATATAATACTTTTTATTGAAATTTGTAACGCTTATGACATAGATAGAAAACAACGATGCTACGAATTAGAAAACTAACACAGGTACCATAGTGTATATTAGGAAAAAAACAGATAAACTAACAGAAAATGAGTATCGCGTTGTAAATTGTCACCCCGCCGCATCGCGCGAGTTTCTACTAGTGTGTGTATATATATATATATATATATATATGTATGTATGAACCTTATTCTTTACTTAAAACCCGGCACTTTAATCCACATTCCTCGTCGTTGGACTGTTTTTTTTATAAATTTGCTTATATTAATCTTATATATTGTATATATGTATCATTCTTTAAAAATAGTAACAATTATATTTTAAACGTATTAACTATATTTATGAAACTAGATTTTCGTTAAGTATTCCTAGATATAAATTGTATGATAAATATATGTATTTTTTTAATCATTAATATATTACAAGTTGTATTTATTTATTTATAATTGCTCATTTAAATAATATTATATTCAACTCGTATTTATTTAAAGTAAGTAGATTATAGGATAATCAAACGATTCTATTAATTAACTAATGACTAATAATATTGTTTTCATAATAACAAATAATTCGTAGAAATCAACCGTTCAAATCCATAATCCCAATCATAACTCAATCACATCGAAAGTCTTAATTCCTTAAATCATGTTATATCTCTTATAACTAATTTATATTATATCTAACTAGGAATCCTTGACGGTATACCCGAAGGGTTTACTTTTCTCATCAGCCTCATTTGTGTTTCGTTCATCTGATCAGGTGAGTAATCACTCCCCTTTTTTACTTATTTTAAATCCTTTTGGGGACATATGCGTATTTACAATATTATCTATTATCTAGTATTCAAAACCGCAACTATTTAGTCATTGTGTGTATATAAGTTTATGCCTAACTTACTATTTGTTTACTTGCTTATTTGAACCGCATTCGGAGAGGTCCAACATATTCTCAGTCTAGTATGATCATACGACCGTCGTAGTGGCCGGCGTCCGACACATTGACAATGGTTTCACCGACACCTCATTTTTGGTAACCAATGACCATTCGCATGGCAATGGTTTAACCCTTTCTCTTTGGTTGATTGTTTGTGTATGTGCTATGGTTTAACAGTTTATCTCACAGGATCAGTTTGCATCTTTCTTTATATATCATATATATTATTACTGTTGTGTATAGTTGTTTTACTCACTCAACATGTGTTGTTGACAAAAAATATATTTTATACCCATTTGCAAGTTATCAGCTTGGTTGTTTAGCAAGATGAAGATCACGTAGAGATGTTCTTTAGGATACAAACTTAATTAATCATTGTTGTAATTTCGCTATACTTGATGTACTTAACTATAATTATTTTATTTAAATAAATTAAATAGATATTGCCATTTATCAATTTGCATGATAGTACCTTGATCGTTGTGGGCAATTTGCCCACGCCCCGGCATTTCCGTCGTAGGTTAGGGTGTGACACCTGCGTTGGAGAGGGGGGGTTATCCAATTTTTAAGTGTCTCGATTTTAGCGGGATCCACGTGAATACCCTTGTCGTTAACGATGTGGCCAAGAATTGAACTTGCTTTAGCCAAAATTCACATTTGGAGAACTTAGAGTGGAGTTGTTCCTCTCGGATCTTCGATGAAAACAATCGCAAACTTGTCGAGGTAGGGTTTACAAACACCGCTCATATGGTCCATGGAAACGGCAGAAACATTAGTCAACCCAAAAGGAATAACTTGGAATTCAAAGTGGCCATAGTGAGTACGGAAGGCGGTCTTGGGTATGTCATCTTCGTGGACACGGAGATGGTGATAACCCGAACGTAGATCAATCTTAGAGAAATATGCGGCTCCTTGGAGTTGATCGAAGAGATCATCGATATGCGGAAGGAGATATCGGTTCTTGATAGTAAGCTTTTTGAGCTCGCACTAATCGATACACATACAAAGAGTACAGTATGTCTTCTTGACAAACAAGATGGGTGCGCCCCATGGAAACGAACTAGGGCGAATAAAACCCTTGTTTGTAAGTTCTTGGATTTGGTTGGAGAGTTCTTGCATTTCGGAAGGTGCAAGACGGTAAGGTGCCTTTGCTACGGGGTTTGCTCCGGGTACGAGATCAATACGGAACTCCACTTGACGAAGGTGAGGGAGTCCGGAAACGTCATCGGGATAGTTTTCGGGGAAGTCGCGGACAATCGGGATGTCGGAAAGTTTCTTTTCTTCATCGGATTTTGTGGTGACGTGGGCTAAGAAGGCGACATACTTATTGCGTAAGTAACCTTTGGCTTCGAGGCACAACATGAGGTTTCGCTTGGAGAAGGGTCTTTCTCCGAGAACGTTTAGAATCACGCCCCCATCAATATGGATTCGAATGAGTTTCTCAAAACATAGAATTTCGGCATGGTGGAGAGAGAGCCAATCCATACCAATGACAACGTCAAAGCTACCGATAGAGAATTTTTTCCCATTGAGAGTAACCATGTAATTTCGAATGACGGAGTCAATAGTGATCGAACTACCGTTGGATATCTCTACCGTGAAAGGCTTAGATAATTTACTACGGGGCACATCAAGTATGTATTCAAAATCAAAGGAAATAAAGCTCTTATCGGATTCCGAATCAAATAGTACCGAAGCATGGTGCTTATTAACTAGGAACATACCGTTCACCACATCATTCGAGTTTCGGGCTTCATGAGCATTGATGGTGAAAGCTTTTCCTTGAGGTGCTTAGGTTTGAAAAGTTGAAGCTTGAGGGGTTGGAGCTTGATAAGCTTAATTGACCATGGGTTGAGCTTGAAGATTTGGTAGAGCCATGAGTTAGGGTACATGGGGTTAGTAAGCTTGCACTTGATAGGCTTGGGAGGTGTAGTAGGGTTGTGGTACAACATATGCTTGGTGGGCTTGAGCGAGTCGAGGACACGCGCTACAGAGGTGATTTGGGTCACCACAATTATAGCAAGCCCTAACGGGGTTAATGATTGAGGCATGAGGGATGGCTCGGTTGGGTTGGTTTGTTGGTGCAAACCACGGTGGAGCGGCTTGCACACGAGGTTCTTCTCGACAATATTGGGTGAGGTGGCCGAAGCGGTGACAATTGGTGCACACCCGACAAGTGGCTTGGGCCGGGTGGTAGCGTTGGCAAGTGTTGCAATACGTGTGTGGGCCGGTGTAGGGCTTTTTGTTTGGAGGGGCTTGTTGGGCTTGTGGTTAGGCTAAGACATAATTTTGGAAGTTGGGTTTTCTCTTGTTGTTGCGGTAGTGGGATGAGTTGTTGTGGTTGTTATTCATGGAAGATTCAAGAGTAGAGGATTTGGGCTTAGATTCTTTAGTGGGCTCAGGGGTTGGCTTATAATTGGGTTTCCTAATACTCTTTCGCGTCAGTGTCTCAGCCTTAACGTGGTTCTCGGTGAGGGTACCAGCTAGGGTGATGGCATCATGGAGGGTTTGAAGGTCACGATTTAGGACGGAATCTTGGATTTTCATAGGCAAACCCGAGATGTACTTGTCGATTGAACGTTCAAGGGGAGTAACCATATGGGGGATGAGGAGGCTCATTTCATGGAAACGATCGTTGTAGATGATGTCATTTCCACTTTCTTGTTTTAATTTCCAAAATTCCTCTTCCAACTTCGGAAGCTCATGTTTAGGGCAAAACTTCTTGAGCATGAGTTTCTTGAGGTCATCCCATGGCAAGGCCATGGAAACCTCAGCGCCAAACGTGCGCTTCTCACTGTTCCACCAATTGAGGGCATTCTTATTGAGTACGCTAGAGGCGTAAGTGGTTATCTTGTCCTCGGGACATTCACAGTGGTGGAACACGCTCTCCATTTCTTCGAACCATTGGAGGAGAATGGTAGCACCGTCGCTACCAAAGTATTCGGGCGGGTTGGCACTCTTGAATTGTTTGAGGGATCAAGCAATTGGGTTCAAAGTTGTTTGATGATGTAGTAGCATTCACAGTTTGAAATTGAGAGATGATCGTTGGGAGAGCTTCCATGATACCCTTAGCAATGCGGGACAACATGCTGCTGCCAGAGTTGCTGGTGTGACGGTTACAGTTGTTGAGGCGGGAAGACATAATGCAAGGGTAAAATGTGCCAAATTTCGTGAGGTTCGGGTAATTTTATTTTGCATATATATATATACGAGTTGCATTAATTGATACTTGTGAATTTTATTAATAATTTGAGGTGGTGATTGTGGTTGAGATTGAGAATTTCATTACTTACGAGACTTGATTATATATCATCTTTAACATTTTTAGAAAATAAATATATATAACAACATAAATTAAAATACATGGGTTCATTTGTTGGTTAGGGCTTCATGAACCACCATGGGTCCTTCCAACAAAATGAAAACATTGAAAACTCAAATAAAATCATTTAAAATCGAATTGAGGGGGGTGTTGAGGTAGACGGTTGAAGTAATTCGGGAACCACCCCATATTTACATACATCTCCTAACAACTTCAACAAAACACAATGCGGAAAAACCGAGTTTAGCCACGTATCACCGTGAATCGGTTTATAATTTAAGAGTGTGATTGTCACCTTACCACATTTGACACAATGAGGGTAGTAGATTCGGTTTCGTTTGGTGTGATATGTTTTGGCTTAGTAAGTTCCACACCCTTACTAAACACTCCAGGAAGGCAACCGTGTCTCGCAGGTGATTGAGATTTGTGCGCGTTGCACTTCCTTAGGCCCGCAAGCCTTGGTGTTAAGTGTTCGGTAAACAAGTGTGTCACTCTTACAGTGTACTACATATCTGTCACACGAATCTTCCTCAATGAGAGGGGAGTGAAAAAGGCAGGATTTTTTTAAGGAATTTCCCATTTTTTTTAAAAATCGTCCTAAAGTTTTGAAAACAAAGTGTGTGCTTTTGTGTACCATTGTATATGATGAACAATATAAATATGCTAAGCTATGTACAAAAATTTAAAAAAGTAGGGTGCACGTATAGGAACACGTATGGGGACCCTAAGCATGCTAATAGGTTGTTACGTCTAACCACTTATCTTATAGCCTTCGGCTCTGATACCGATCTGTCACACCCCAACCTATGGCGGAACATGCCGGAGCGTGACATTGATTGTATCACAGCTCAGAAGACACCAAGTGAAATACACGTGTCAATATCTAAATTATTCATTCACATCAAATTACAAAGCACAAACATTGACTCAAAAGAAATACGTTACAACTAAATATTCAAATCATAAATAACTCATAATAAATGTGTTCTTCATTCATCTCAGCAACCTAAGGTATCATCTAACTTCCATACTTGATTCATCCAATAAAGTTACCTATGTTATGCAGAAAATATATATTTTTTTGTCAACATAACGTTGAGCAACGAAACCACAGTTTTTGAATAGATATAATAATAAAATGACAATTTCATGCAATAATCGTAAATTACTACAACTAGTAAACAATAAATAAAAGTTGTCTTTTCAACCGAATCGCATTGATAACGGTTTACTCCGTCGACGTATGATCATACTAATGAGGATGAGAATGAGTTACCAACCAACATAAATTAAACACATAGTCATATTCGTACGTAACAACTAATCGAGCAATTACAATTATGTATATAACGGAATTGTAGCGAAAACAATAAGTTGATTTTGAACGCATAACGCCCCTAAAATTTGTAAAGCGGTAAAAAGGAGGATGTGAATTTACTTACCTTAACAATTGGATTAAGTGAGGACGAGATAATAAAAATTACTAGGATGAAAATGGTCATGCTCCTCGAGGTTCACCGATAAATATTCCTAGTTGTTAATGACAACATGAATTAAATATGGTCGTAATGAAATATTAAGATCTATGACGGTTTTTGAGAGTCGATGTGGTTGCATGTATCATTAAAATATTGATAATTACATTTTCATTAATTATAAGAGTTATTATTATAAATATTATTATTATTATTATTATTATTATTATTAGAACGATAATTGATGATGTTGCCACGGTGGTTGTAGGTGGTTGCCACGGTGGTTAATAAGGGTGAAAATGTAGACGACATGAGAACAGTGAGAAAATGTGGAAATGGTTGCTAGTGGTTTCCACCATGGTAAATAAGTTTTTTTAATCCTTTTTTGTTATTTAATAAAACATGTTTTTAATTTAACTGGTAAACTGATCAATTGCCCTCATATATAACGTACATGACCTGAATTAACTAGAAAAACTAACTGGGTTAGAGACAAGGACAAACGCTGTTGGATTTTTAAACGTAATAGATAAAATTTATCAATTTTGAAGATAAATGACATAAGTGAAACTGAGTACAAACATAAATGACAATCTGTGTAATTCTGTCTTCTATAAAATGCTATATTTTTTTAACTACTAACAAAAATACTTTCATTTATATATAAAATCTACCGAGACCAACAAGGAGCTAGTCCTGACAACTAGGTATGACGTATAAAATATAATGAGAAATTATTTAGAAAGAATGTCTAAAATTATCAACTCAATTATATGCTGTTTGGGTATTTTATCATCTATAATTCCAAGCCTATGTTGTGTCCCCATATCTACAAATACATTGGTATAGTAAGATTTTTACCTGACTTGAAATCTAAACTATAGATGCAATACTATGCAACTGAAATAAATTAGACAAAATAGAAAAACTTTTCCTTTACGTTTGTTTGAATTTCCGGTGGTTGTCCTTTACAATCATAAATGGTCGAAACTCATACTTTATGTTTAAGAATCCTTGCACGGTTTGTCATTTTCACTAACAGGGTAGATTTTTCTAGGTAAGTGGTTATGTGCTTTGCATATAAGAACAATCTGGTAATTTTAGATATTAAGTTGTTTTATTAAAAAATTAAAAATATAAATGACTGAAAATACAACATTCAATCAATCCGTATTCATTCATCACACATATTCTCACACAGACCAGGATATGAAAGCCAAACTTGAATAACACGAATCACCACATATGGTGCCACTGTATGTTCATAGCAGAAAGCCACAGAAGATATCATAGCCAAACCCCTTCCAACTCCTTCATCTTCCTCATCTGTAATTGAAGAGGATTTTGGTTAGAATGTATAGGGAGGGGGTGGGGGGGAGGGGGTGGGGGGGGGGGGGGGGGGGAGTGGAGTACAGGTTTTTAAATAAAGTTTTAAATTGATAAAGGTTTCTAATAAAAGATTTTTAATAGTGTTTTAATATAAAATACATAAATAAAATATATCTTATTAATTAATATAATTATTGGTCAACCCATTCTCTAAATGTATCTCTTGTTTATATAAATGTTTATAACATTATCTACTACACTTTAATAGTTTAAAGTACAAATATTTTTATAAATGATTATATATTATTTAGATACTGTCATTTACAATATTAGTTTAAAAAGTAATCTTTATTATTATTAATAAATAACAAGTTTAATTAAATTATTATTTCACAAATACTGATCGACACAAATAATTTATTATTTATATATTATTAATACGACTTTAATATTCTTAAAGAAAATAATTTATTTGTGTTTTATATAATTTTAGTAACTTTTATAAAATAAACTTTAAATAAAATATTGTCTCTCTCGATTAATCGTTCATTAACTCTAAACTCCAATCTATTGAATCCCTTTGTAACATCTCGTTTCCTTTTTCGGTTAATATAATAATAATAATAATTATTATGAGTTGGGCTTATATTGAGTTGAGTAAATAAATAATATGGGTGATGAATTTGGATTATTAAGAAGGAAGAAAGACCAATGGGCTTAAGCCCATGACCCATAATATATAAACTATAATTATTTATTAAATTCATTCATTCCACCCATTTCCATACACCATCCATAACCACACACTAAGCTCTCTCTCTTTCTCTCTTTCCCTAGCCGATTCACAAGAGAAGAACCGATCCCGATCCATGGTAATGATAGTATGATCTTATATGGATCCAAACCCGCTAGATCTAGTCGTGAAACGACGAGCCGGTACCCTAAACAATTAAAAACCACGAGATCCGGGTGAAATCGGGTATAAGCCGATCGAATGACGAGCTTAGGGGTTACCATAGCTCGGATCCGGATCAAACGGGATGAAAATTGGAGGAAAAACGACCAGACCTCGCTTTTCCAACGAGATCCCATTTTTCCGGGAATGGCGGCGCCGGAGGTTATGTCATATCAGGGAATGTCCTGATGTGACGTCTGACGACATGTCAAAATCCTCTCCCATTCGTTACGGAGAACCGACGAATGAGCCCTCATTCGTAGGATCATTCGCTAGGCCATTCGCTAGGTCATTCGTTGGCTGAGCTAGACGAATGAACCTCATTCGTTGGGGGGTTCGTTCGTTAGCCAGATCAAACGAATGCGTCCATTTGCTAGAAAGACCCATTCATTAAGAAATACTCATTCGTTATAGAACCCTCATTCATTGGAGGTCATTCGTTAGACCAGACTAACGAATGAGCTCACATTCGTTAGATTCTCATCCGTTATTCCAGTCAATGAATGAGCCCCCATTCGTTAAGGGTCAAAGGACAAATGAAGAGTTAATAAAGGACAAATAGGTCCCTAGACTTAGAATAAAATGGTTTAATTACGTAGAAGCCCTTGGGCTTTATTAATTTATGAAATATACCTTAAAGGGTCAATGAATAGCAATTAACAAACCAGTTAAAGATCAATGAAGTAAAACTGACTTAAATGCTTAAGAATAATTAAGTAAGTAGTTAAGAATGGCTAGAAGCAGTATTTTATATTGTGTTTATTAAACAGTTATTTGTGTACAGCTTAAAGAAAGGAATAACCATTAACGGTGAATGTAACAGGATGCAGGTGAGTTTCTAGCCCCATTCCTTGTTATGTTTTCGGTGTTGTGTGCATACTCAATGTGAATGTTAATACACTTACCTTAAATGGTAAGTGTATGCTATGATGATTGATGTGATAATATGGTATGAATGTGATGTGTCAGGTCCCGATTATGATGGTCGATTCGGCTCGGATCTTAATCAATCATGTCATAACTCACACAAAATTAATCGTGTTGACAAGAGAGTTAATGAGCGGGTTACTATATTTAGAAAGATGACCGTTTGTTAAAGGCGGAATCAATAACAAACATACGGTTGCAATGAGTATTCAATATATGAAGACACACACAAGATTCACTCAAAAGATTTCCATTTATATTAAAGTTAATCATACAAAAGGATAATCGATTAGGGTTTAGAAGGAATCCTAGGACAGCCGTCACACACACAATATTCTTTCAATTAATGTGTCGGTCTTATCCGTATTGTGTCTCTGTCTCCCGTTTCTGGCGGCGTGCCCTAATTATTCTATTTATAGGCCTGCCAACCTAAGACAGGCTGTCATTCCTTCTAGAACCCCTATCCGATAGTACATATTCAATTTACATATTCAAAAATATACTAAGTGTAAAACAAGTCTTCCGGGTAGGCTTTTCATTAAACTTCAGTCTCCGGGTACGCAGTGTACTCGGCCTTCCTTCAGACTTGGTAAACATAGAAGTGTACTCGGAATCAGTTTCCGGGTAGACTTTACTTAATGAATATTTTACCAAGTAAAATATTCACCGAGTAGGACTTCATCTTCTTGGACTTATCAAATCTTGCTCGACAAATCCTTACGAGCAACCTTGTTCTTCTATGATCCTGTTCGGCTCATTGTCAGTTAAAACAACTTATTGATAAGGCGTACTCGGGAGTACATACCTTACTTGAGCAGAACCTTACTCGATATGACTTAGAGATATTCCATAAACTCATCAAGTATACTCGGACCATATTTATTAAAGAATACCTTGCCCCGGTCTTCCCATTTACTTGGCTTCTTGGACTTGGTTTGACCAAACTTACTAGGAAGAGTAAAATACTTGGTCTTGAAGAACAACCCTGCTTGACAAAGTGAACCTTACTCGGATATGCCAAATTAATGAACCTTACTCGGAAATCACTAAAAAGCATACTTGCTCGGATATCCACTTAAGAAGATTATTTGAAGTAAACCGTGCCCGGAAGGAAAAATCTCGTACTTGGCTAAGTAAAAGCTTACTCGAAGGTCTAAGGTGTGCTCGGATTCAATACTTAGCAGTTTCTGAGGAGGTTGAGAAGATTCCAATCTTCCATATTCTTCGTTTAGGTCAAATCTCCTCATTTGGGTCAAATTCTTGACTCAACAATCTCCCCTAGATTGGAACACCTCAGCTGACCCAAAACACTCTATGGTTACTTACACTTAGCAAAATACCCATCAAATTTCATAATCAAATTACATAAGTAAAAATACATAATCAAAGGTTTTGTCCGAAGACATTACAAAGCAAAGCCTATTCTATCTATTTTGTCTTTTCCTTTCATTGTAGGCTGCTTGTCTTCTCATCTGGATTATAGATGCTGCTCTTTCTCTGAAGATATTGAGCACTTGGTAGTGAGTGTGTCCTTCTGGAATCACCAAGTCCTCTAATAACAGCTAGATCTTCATTGTGTAAGCAAGCAAGAGCTGCATCTCTCTTTATCACAGCACCCTTTCCATTCAGAATTCATCAATGCATATTCTCCATTTTCCTTGTATTCACTTGAGCAATGATGCCATTCTTCTGTACAGTGTAATTTGGCCTTTTCATTCTCTTCTTAAACTTATACACTTACTCATGTTGGACAGTGGGTCTTCATCTCTGACATACATCTTGAAGTTTCTTTCAGCAATATCCATCTTCTTATCTTTGCAGATCTTCTTGCTTTGTTCATTGAAGCTGCACCTCTGCTTATGTTGTCTTTTAAGAAACTGAACCCATTTCCAGCTTGCTCATACAGGTATTTAGATAAGTCATTCATTTGTCTCCCTGCAGATCTACTTCTGTCCCTGAAATCATAAAGATGAAGTGACTCCATTCTGCTCAGTTGCTCTTCATTGTATTCTCTGAAGTCACTTCTCACAATAATTTCCCTCAACTGCCTACTTTCCATGATCACTTTCAGAG